>NC_081552.1:244950921-245023421 GCF_963082655.1 Stomoxys calcitrans | reverse complement strand
GAAATATTTTCGCATGCTTTGAAGAGGTGGCATTGTTGTGTAAACTCCACATTAAAAGAAACAAAAACAAACACACACACACACACACACTACTTAGTTGTAATGTTGTATTATTATTTTTTATTGCGATTATTGTGTCATTTATTCGTATTTGAAGTATTTCACGATTTGTGAACAATTGGACGTGTTGTGGCAAAAATCAAGATGCGATGATATTTAGGAAGAGGAAAACGCAAATGAATGCTGGTACTGCGAATGTATCGTAAAAGCGGAGAAGAAAATTCAGTGACTAGATTCACCTGCCAATGCTTAAAGGGAAAGAGAGAAGTCTACACAGAAAAAGTATAGACCTAAATTTGACCGATTATATTGGGTTGCCCAAAAAGTAATTGCGGATTTTTTAAAAGAAACTAAATGCATTTTTAATAAAACTTAGAATGAACTTTAATCAAATATACTTTTTTTTACACTTTTTTTTTAAAGCAAGCTAGAAGTAACAGCTGATAACTGACAGAAGAAAGAATGCAATTACAGAGTCACAAGCTGTGACTCTGACAAAAATTTATCAACGCGAACTATATGAAAAATCCGCAATTACTTTTTGGGCAACCCAATACATTAGCTGAGCCCGGCCCGTTCCGCTGCGCCCGGCCTGCTCCGCTGCGCCCAATAGTGCTACGTTGAAGAGGAGTACTCTAAATTTGGAAATTTCTGCCGTTGTTCAGTTGAAAATGTATTCCAATTTTGCTGTGTATTTTCCTACTTTGAATAACTCTTATTTAAACCCCACGGTGTAATGGTCAGTAAAAATTCTGTTTAGGGGTGTGGTGGACATCCAGAGACTTGGTTCTAAAAGTGAATGTCAATTTTGAGCTCTATTCCCAAAAACCTTTCATTAAAGATCCATATTGCCATAGTCGGTAAATATGTCCAACTTGAGGCGTTTTTGTTGGGGGTGGGGTGACCCACGAAACACTAAGTCCCACAATAGGATATCAGATTCGTTTTCCACTCTCAAATACCTTTAATTTAATACCCATATTGTATTGAGGCGTCTATAAATCCGATAGGCGGGTTTTGTGGGTGGGCGGCCCTCCTAGGCCCCCCACCCCAGATTTTGCTACCAAATGTTTGTTGTTAGGTTACTGTAGGTTAGGTAAGGTTGAAAAGAGGGTGCAGATATTAATCCGCCCCATGCCACCATGGACATTCACCTTAGCCAGTAATCGGCTTGTTGTGCGCTCTATTTGGGCCCCATATTTTGATGGCTAGTAAATAATTTCTTTTTGTGGGGTGTTTTGGGGAAGGGGTGGACCCCCAGAGATTTTGTTCCGAAAGTAGGTATCAATTGCTCTGCATCTGGGTATCCCCTACCCAATACCTTTCATTTGAGTCCCACATTGACATGGGAGGTAAATATGTCCGATTAAGGGGTGTTTTGGGGGGCGGTCCCCAAGCCCTTAGCCCTCTGAAAATATATCAGCATCTTGATCTACTCTCAAATATCATTTATTTGAACCCTATATTGCCAGTGGTCTCAAAATTGGATGTCAAATTCGTTTTCTAATCTGAAATATGTCCACATATTTCAGATTAGAAAACCCCCGATTGGGTTTGGACCCTAAAAACAATCAATATCGAACTCCACTGTCTTTAAGACCCAAATTGTCATATGGGGGTTGTTATGGGGGTGGGACGGCCCCTAGATAGTTGGTGCCGAATGTTAATATCAGACTCGCAAATACCTTACATTTGAGGCCCATATATCCATAGTCTGGGAAAATGTTCGCTTTGGAGGGATGTTTTGGGGGATGGGGCCACTCAGTGACTTCGTCTTAGAAATATATTTCCAATTTGTGCTGTACTATAAAATACCTCTTATTTGAGCCTCATTTTGCCATGGTCAGCAAATACATCCTATATGTGTAGTATTATGGGGGTGGTGTGGCCCCATAGACACTTTTTCCGGAATATTGATATCAGATTCGTGCTTTACTTGCAAAGACCTATCGTTTGAGACCCATTTGCTATGGTCGTAAATTTGTTCTCGTGGGGGTGGGGGGGAGGGTAGGACCCCCAAAAACTTGGTCCCACATTTGGATATCAGATTCGTATTCTACTTGCAAATACCTTTCATTTGAGTCCCATATTGCCAATGGTCATATATAAGCCCCCGCTTGGGGGTGCTTTAGGGAAGGGATGGACCCCCAGAAACTTGGTCCTACATTTGGATATCAGATTCGTATTCTTCTTGCAAATACCTTTCATTTGAGTCCCATATTGCCATGGTCGGTAAATATGTCCGATTTAGGGAGTTTTGGGGGTTGGGGTAGTCCCCCAAACACTTAGTCCGACAATTGGATATCAGATACGTTTTCTAATCTTAAATACCTTTCATTTGAGTCCCATGTTGTCGTCATTGGTCTATATATATATTTGGTAAGCTTTGGGGGTGGGGCGGCCCCCCTAGGTACATCATCGGACATTTGGATACCAAATTTTTGTTTTAAGGTTGCTATAAGAGAACACACAAAATTTGGTTTAAATCGCACCACCCATCTCCGAGATCTGGCGTTTCAGAAAATTAAGGTAAGGGGGAGGGTCCGCCCCCCTAGGTACCCCATCCGACATTTGGATACAAAATTTTTGTTTTTAGGTTGCTATAAGAGTGCACACAAAATTTGGTTTAAATCGCACCACCCATCTCCGAGATCTGGCGTTTCTGAAAATTAGGGTAAGGGGGAGGGTCCGCCCCCCCTTCAGATGTCAAAAAATTTAGTACCCTATTTTCAATTAGAAAATTTCAAGAAAATCGGTTCAGCCGTTTCTGAGGCTATAAGGAACACACAAAATAAACAAACTAACCTAGAAACAAACACAAATTGATTTGTATACCCTCCACCATAGGATGGGGGTATACTAATTTCGTCATTCTGTTTGTAACACCTCGATATATGCGTCTAAGACCCCATAAAGTACATAGATTCTTGATCGTCGTGACAGTTTAAGTCGAACTAGCCGTGTCCATCTGTTTGTCCGTCCGTCCGTTCGTCCGTCCGTCTGTCTGTTGAAAGCACGCCAACTAATGAAGGAGTAAAGCTAGCCACTTGAAATTTTGCACAAATACTTCTTATTGGTGTAGGTCGGTTGGCATAGTAAATGGGCCAAATCGGTCGATGTTTTGATATAGCTGCCATATAAACCGATCTTGGGTCTTGACTTCTTGAGCCTCTAGAGGGCGCAATTCTTTACCGATTTGACTGAAATTTTGCACATAATGTTTTGATATCACTTCCAACACCTGTACTAAGTATGGTTCAAATCGGTCTATAACCTGGTATAGCTGCCATATGAACCAATCTTGGGTCTTGACTTCTTGAGCTTTTAGAAGGAGGAATTCTTATCCGATTTGACTGAAATTTTGCACATAGTGTTTTGGTATCACTTCCAACATTTATTCGAAGTATGGTCCAAATCGGTATACACCCTGATAAAGCTGCCATATGAACCGATCTGGGATCTTGATTTCTTGAGCCTTTAGAGGGCGCAATTTTCATCCGATTTGGCACAGATTTTGTACAAAGGCTTCTTCCATGGCCTTCAACATCCGTATGCAATATGGTCTGAATCGATCTATAGCTTGATACAGCTCCCATATAAACCGATCTCCCGATTTTGCTTCTTGAGGCCTGAATCGGACTATAACTTGATATAGCTCCTCCTCCTCCTCCGCCCATATTCATTATTCTTTGTTTGCCTTAAAAGAGATACTGCGCAAAGAACTCGACAGATGCGATCTATGGTGGAGGGTATATACGATTCGGCCTGGCCGAACTTAGCACGCTCTTACTGGTTATATATAAGATAGCCTCCATATAGACCGATTTCCCGATTAAGGGTCTAAAGCCCATGCAAGCCTTAGTAATTGCCCACTTTCACTGAAATTTGAAACAGTGGGATACTTTACGCCACCCGACATCTGACCTCAGTATGGTTCAGATCGGACTATATATAGATATAGCCGCCATATAGACCGATCTTCCGATAAAGGGTCTGAAACCCATAAAAGCTTTATTTTTTATCCGATTTCGTTGAAATTTAAAACAGAGAGTAGTTTTAGGCCTACCTACATCTCACTCAAATATAGTTCAGATCGGACTATATTTAGATATAGCTGTCATATAGACCGATCTCCCGATAAAGGGTCTGAAGCCCATAAAAGCTTTATTTTTTAACGGATTTCGCTGAAATTTAAATCAGTGGGTAGTTTTAGACCTCCTACCGTAGGAGCCAAATATGGTTCAGATCAGACTATATTTAGATATAGCTGCTATGTAGACCGATTTGCCGATAAAGGGTCTGAAGCCCATTAAAACTTTAATTTTGATCCAATTTCGCTGAAATTTAAAACAGAGGATAGTTTTAGGTCCACCGACATCCGCCTCAAATATGTTTTGGATCGGACAATATTAAGATATAGCTGCCATATAGACCGATATGCCGATTAAGGGTCTAAAGCTTGACTTATATTTATAAGACCACTCAATGCCTGTGCCGAATTTGGGTGCATAAGTTATCCAATTTTCATAGGATTGTGACGAAAGGGGGTTAACATATATACTCAAGGTGGTGGGTATCTAAAGTTCGGCCCGGCCAAACTTAATGCCTTTTTATTTGTTTTTTGATAAAGAAATTCCATATTTCTTGTATCGTAGGAAAATTTCAGCCAAATCGGACAAAAGTTGCGGCCTGTAAGGGCTCAAGAAGTCACAGCGGGAGATTGGATATATATGGGAGCTATATCAGGCTATAGACCGATTTGGACAGTACTAAGCACAGTTGTTGCAAGTCATAACAGAACATTACTTACAAAATTGCGGCTATTAGGTTAGGTAAGGTTTAAGTGGCAGTCTGCCATCAGACTTACTTTGAAGTATTCGTCCATTGTGATACCGCAGGAACAGAAGAGGGAAAATATTTTCTAGTTCCTATCGTTGAACCATCCAGATCGCTTTAAAAAGCCCAATAACTTGCGAATGTTCCGCTCATCCTCTAAATCAGACAGGTTCTCAAACAAATGCTAGTGCGGGACATTCACTCAGAAGGTGTTCTACAGTCTCTTCTTCTTCGATGTCCCTACAGCTTCTGCAAAAGTCGTTGCTGGCATCTCTGTCATCCGTTGCCCACACCGTCTTTGGACTTTACCTCGAAGAAGGGGCATATCGCTTGAAGCATACCCACAGATGACAGCTCCTATAGAATATGTACCGCAGTTTCTAATCAAGCAAGCTGGCCTGCTCTGCAATTCCTTATGATTTTTCTGTGACCCGGCAACCAAAACAGCTTAATTTTGAACAGGTTAGGTTGAAAAGAGGATGCAGATATTAATCCGATGCCCATGCCTTTGAACAAGTATCGCAAAAAATGATTTTGGCATTACAAGTTAGAGGTGTCAGTGCTCAAGATGTCCAATAACCGCTGATAGACAGTGCAAGTTGACATAAATAATGTAAGGCGTTGTATCGAGTCTTGTTAAGCATATTTTAATTTCTCATTTTGATGAGAAATTGTCCCAATAGCTAGCTATTCAATTGAAATCTATATCTTTGCATATCTTATTAGAATTATTCCATAAGAATAAGGAAATGTCATGACATTTTTCTCCTAAGACCAACACATGGCAAATGTGATGGTAAAGATTATCTGCGATCTGTACAACATTGTGCATGTTAAGAGCACATATTATGGCCAGTTTAACAAAGACATTTGCCCTAAACAAATACAGCTGGTTTAAATATTTTTAAGGAATTATTAAGGAGCCTCACATGATAGTTTTAAAGCTATAAACAATTTTATAACAACTCAAATATCACAACAAATAAAACTGCAAATGAAGATTTGTCCATGATTAGTACGTTAAGGAACAGCTTGGATACTTCTCTCATTGAGTTTAAACTTAAATCGAAAAGCACTCATTGATGTGTGAGAATATGCCCCTTCTCGGTTCCTGGTGGTAAACCTTCTTCCTCAGGGTAATGTTCTCATTCGGGGAGGGATGGCACCTCAGGCATTTCGACTCAAATATGGATATCAAATTCGTGCTGCACTTCCAAATCCCTTTAATTTGAGCCCCATATTGCCATGACCGTTAAAAATTAACCCTATGGGGAATGCTTTGGGGCTGGGGCGGCCACCGACACTTTGCACTGAAAATAGATATCAAACTTCGTTCTTTATTCCCAACGGAAATGAAGTTCAGTTTAGGGGGTACTTTAGGGTGTAACCCAAAACACTTGGCACCAAAATTGGATATCAAATTCGTTGTCTACTCCCAAATACCTTTCATTTTTTTTTTCTGTCAGCCAACACGCAGGGGATGTCCCCTCTGAATGCAGTGCATTGCGTTGGCGAGAGGAAATTATGAATTGGAGGGGGGAGGGAGGATGTAGTGCTTATTGACATTTGTCTTAAATCTTTGGATGTTAATGTGGGTGGGAAAAACACTTGAGTCCCATATTCTCATAATGGGTCAAATAACCCATTTGACGCATCTTTAGGAGGAAAAACGACTAAAATTTTAATACCATATTCGCATTCTACTCTCCAATACTTTTCATTTGATACCCATATTGTCCCGATCGGTCCACTTTTGATTTTGGGTTGTGTTTTTGGCATAAGGGGGAGGGTCCGTCCCCCCTTCCGATAGCGAAAAATTATATAGCCTATGTTTACTTCCAGACCAACCCCAACAATATGAGAAAATTTCGAGAAAATCGGTTCTGCCGTTTTTCAGGCTATACGGAACAGAGTCCCATATATCCGTGATAGGCTACTGTACCCATTTTGGGCGTTTTTGTGGAGGTGGGGTGACCCCCTACACTTCAACATGAATTTGTATGCCAGATTAGTTATATACTCCTGCATACTTTTCATTTGATACCCATAAATGTCCTTATCGGTGGTGTTTTTTGGGGTAACGGTGAAGGGTCCGTCCCCTTCCGTTACCAATAAATTACAAAGCCTATTCCCACTTCCTGACCATATTCGTAATCTACTCCCGAATACCTTTCATTTGAGTCCCATATTGTCATGATCGTCAAATAAGCCTATTTTAAGGGGTTTTGGGGGTGGGGTGGCCCCCTACACTTCAACATTAATTTGTATGCCAGATTCGTTATATACTCCTGCTTACTTTTCATTTGATACCCATATTGTCCCGATCGGTCATCTAAGGAGGAGGGGGAGGGTCCGTCCCCCTTCCGTTGGCGAAAAATTACATAGCCTATGTTTCCTTCCGGACCAACCCCAACAATATGTGAAAATTTCGAGAAAATCGGTTCCGCCGTTTTTCAGGCTATACGGATCAGAGTCCCATATATCCGTGATTGGCTACTGTACCCATTTTGGGCGTTTTTGTGGAGGTGGGGTGACCCCCTACACTTCAACATGAATTTGTATGCCAGATTCGTTATATACCCCTGCATACTTTTCATTTGATACCCATAAATGTCCACCTTTGATTTTGGGTGGTGTTTTTTGGGGTAACGGTGGGGGGTCCACCTCCTTCCGTTATCAATAAATTATAAAGCCTATACCCACTTCCTGACCATATTCGTAATCTACTCCCGAATACCTTTCATTTGAGTCCCATATTGTCATGATCGTCCAATAAACCTATTATAAGGGGTTTTGTGGCTGGGGCGGCCCCCCAGGTACTTGGACCCAACTTTTATTATGAAAAATGTACTCTGCTCTTGAATACATTTCATTTGAATCCCATATTGTCACGATGGGGCCACTTTTATTTTTGGGTAGTACTTTTGGGGTAAGGGGGAGAGTCCGCCAGATCGGTTTATATGACAGCAATATCAGGTTATGGACCGATTTGAACCATACTCAACGCAATTTTTGGAAATCACAACAAAACACCTCATGCAAATTTTCAGCCAAATCGGATTAGAATTGCGTCCTCTAGTGGCTCAAGAAGTCAAGATCCAAGATCGGTTTATATGGCAGCTATATCAGAACATGGACCGATATGGCCCACTTACAATCCCATCCGACGTGCAGTAATAAAAAGTATCTTTCCAAAATTTCAAGCGGCTAGCTTTACTCCTTCGAAAGTTAGCGTGCTTTCGACAGACAGACGGACGGACTGATGGACAGATCGAAGGACAGACGGATGGACTGACGAACGGACATGGCTAGATCGACTGAAAATGCCATGACGATCAAGAATTTATATACTTTATGGGGTCTTAGACGAATATTTCGAGGAGTTACAAACAGAATGATGAAATTGATATACTCCCATCTTTCGGTGGTGGGTATACAAAAATGTGCTCAGGAGGTGCTAACGTTTTGGACATTACTGTACGTATGTATGTTAGAGGCACCCTAATATTTGCATAAATGAAATCTTAGATGCGATAAATTGCCGTATGATCAAAATTTGCGATAACAGCCATCTCATTTGAATTGGAGATCGAGCAAGTGACCACCTCATACACGCACACACACACTCACACATCCCTTCTCAACATGGTGTTGTGCTACTGTGCAACAGCTGATTATGATCTCCAGACACAAACACACTCGGACACTAAATGCAAAATAAACACAGCAGCACACATAAAACCAACAACAGACACAACAACTGCAATAACAACTAAATTATAAAAACAACAACAAATGGCAAGTTAATACAGCTAAGCTTTAATGTCATTCTAAGTGGAGGATATACCCCAAAGAGGAGAGGTTAATATGCGATTTCAGTGCGAACGACCGCGACAACGTTGAAAACATCCAACACACCACAGCCAGCCACAAAGATAACGAAAGCGAACTTCGTACAAAGATTTTTATTTTGCGCCGTTCGATGTTCGAACAGTCGCAACGCGTTTGCTATGAACTTTTCTCTGTTGCCTGTGGTTGTTAACAATTTTATTTTACAGGTGTCTGAAAACAATTAGTGTCGTATTATGGGCAGATTTTGTTGTTGTTGTTGTTGCCGCTGCTGCTGCTGTCGTTGCCGTTGCTATTTTAGACGTTTTTGGTATAAAGCGATCTTTTATTTTGTGCAAACGAATTGTCTACAATTCATCTAGTACATCCATTTTTTTTTAAAGAAAGGGATATAAAATAAGCACAAATCTAGAGCCAACGAAATTCGTAATTCAAAATTGGTAAAAATGTTTAAGAGATACAGCCATTTTAAGTTTTGCAAGTGAAATTTCGATTTCTTATGGATTTTCAATGAAATTTTTCATTTTTTGATGGTGTCACGAATTAAGGCCCATTTCCCTCTTGGACGCTTAGTTTAGGAGATACAGCCATTTTAAGTTTTGCAAGTGAAATTTCGATTTCTAATGGATTTTCAATGAAATTTTTCATTTTTTGATGGTGTCACGAATTAAGGTCCATTTCCCTCTAGGACGCTTAGTAAAGGAGATACAGCCATTTTAAGTTTTCCAACTGAAATTTCGATTTCTAATGAATTTTCAATGAAATTTTTCATTTTTTGATGGTGTCACGAATTAAGGCCCATTTCCCTCTTGGACGCTAAGTTTAGGAGATACAACCATTTTGAGTTTTGCAAGTGAAATTTCGATTTCTAATGGATTTTCAATGAAATTTTTAATTTTTTTAAGGGTGTCACGAATTAAGGTCCATTTCCCTCTAGGACGCATAGTTTAGGAGATACAGCCATTTTAAGTTTTGCAAGTGAAATTTCGATTTCAAATGGATTTTCAATTAAATTTTTCATTTTTTGATGGTGTCACGAATTAAGGTCCATTTCCCTCTAGGACGCATAGTTTAGGAGACACAGCCATTTTAAGTTTTCCAACTAAAATTTCAATTTCTAATGGATTTTTAATGAAATTTTTAATTTTTTGATGGTGTCACGAATTAAGGCCCATTTCCCTCTAGGACGCATAGTTTAGGAGATACAGCCATTTTAAGTTTTGCATGTGAAATTTCGATTTCTAATGGATTTTCAATGAAATTTTTAATTTTTTGATGGTGTCACGAATTAAGGCCCATTTCCCTCTAGGACGCATAGTTTAGGAGATACAGCCATTTTAAGTTTTCCAGCTGAAATTTCGATTTCTAATGGATTTTCAATGAAATTTTTAATTTTTTGATGATGTCACGAATTAAGGCCCATTTCCCTCTTGGACGCTTAGTTTAGGAGATATAGCCATTTTAAGTTTTCCAACTGAAATTTCGATTTCTAATGGATTTTCAATGAAATTTTTCATTTTTTGATGGTGTCACGAATTAAGGTCCATTTCCCTCTAGGACGCATAGTTTAGGAGATACAGCCATTTTAAGTTTTGCAAGTGAAATTTCGATTTCAAATGGATTTTCAATTAAATTTTTAATTTTTTGATGGTGTCACGAATTAAGGCCCATTTCCCTCCAGGACGCATAGTTTAGGAGATACAGCCATTTTATTTTTTCCAACTGAAATTTCGATTTCTAATGGATTTTCAATGATATTTTTCATTTTTTGATGGTGCCACGAATTAAGGCCCATTTCCCTCTAGGACGCTTAGTTTAGGAGATACAGCCATTTTAAGTTTTCCAACTGAAATTTCGATTTCTAATGGATTTTCAATGAAATTTTTAATTTTTTAAGGGTGTCACGAATTAAGGCCCATTTCCCTCTAGGACGCATAGTTTAGGAGATACAACCATTTTAAGTTTTCCAACTGAAATTTCGATTTCTAATGGATTTTCAATGAAATTTTTAATTTTTTGATGGTGTCACGAATTAAGGCCCATTTCCCTCTAGGACGCTTAGTTTAGGAGATACAGCCATTTTAAGTTTTGCAAGTGAAATTTCGACTTCTAATGGATTTTCAATGAAATTTTTAATTTTTTGATGGTGTCACGAATTAAGGCCCATTTCCCTCTAGGACGCTTAGTTTAGGAGATACAACCATTTTAAGTTTTGCAGGTGAAATTTCGATTTCTAATGGATTTTCAATGAAATTTTTAATTTTTTGATGGTGTCACGAATTAAGGCCCATTTCCCTCTTGGACGCTTAGTTTAGGAGATACAGCCATTTTAAGTTTTCCAGCTGAAATTTCGATTTCTAATGGATTTTCAATGAAATTTTTAATTTTTTTAAGGGTGTCACGAATTAAGGCCCATTTCCCTCTAGGACGCTTAGTTTAGGAGATACAGCCATTTTAATTTTTCCAACTGAAATTTCGATTTCTAATGGATTTTCAATGAAATTTTTCATTTTTTGATGGTGTCACAAATTAAGGCCCATTTCCCTCTAGGACGCATAGTTTAGGAGATACAGCCATTTTTTTTAGTTTTGCAAGTGAAATTTCGATTTCTAATGGATTTTCAATGAAATTTTTCATTTTTTGATGGTGTCACGAATTAAGGTCCATTTCCCTCTAGGACGCATAGTTTAGGAGATACAACCATTTTAAGTTTTGCAGGTGAAATTTCGATTTCTAATGGATTTTCAATGAAATTTTTAATTTTTTGATGGTGTCACGAATTAAGGCCCATTTCCCTCTTGGACGCTTAGTTTAGGAGATACAGCCATTTTAAGTTTTCCAGCTGAAATTTCGATTTCTAATGGATTTTCAATGAAATTTTTAATTTTTTGATGATGTCACGAATTAAGGCCCATTTCCCTCTAGGACGCTTAGTTTAGGAGATACAACCATTTTAAGTTTTCCAACTGAAATTTCGATTTCTAATGGATTTTCAATGAAATTTTTAATTTTTTGATGGTGTCACGAATTAAGGCCCATTTCCCTCTAGGACGCTTAGTTTAGGAGATACAGCCATTTTAAGTTTTGCAAGTGAAATTTCGACTTCTAATGGATTTTCAATGAAATTTTTAATTTTTTGATGGTGTCACGAATTAAGGCCCATTTCCCTCTAGGACGCTTAGTTTAGAAGATACAACCATTTTAATTTTTCCAACTGAAATTTCGATTTCTAATGGATTTTCAATGAAATTTTTAATTTTTTGATGGTGTCACGAATTAAGGCCTATTTCCCTCTAGGACGCATAGTTTAAGAGATACAGCCATTTTAATTTTTCCAACTGAAATTTCGATTTCTAATGGATTTTCAATGATATTTTTCATTTTTTGATGGTGTCACGAATTAAGGCCCATTTCCCTCCAGGACGCATAGTTTAGGAGATACAGCCATTTTAAGTTTTCCAACTGAAATTTCGATTTCTAATGGATTTTCAATGAAATTTTTAATTTTTTGATGGTGTCACAAATTAAGGCCCATTTCCCTCTAGGACGCTTAGTTTAGGAGATACAGCCATTTTAATTTTTCCAACTGAAATTTCGATTTCTAATGGATTTTCAATGAAATTTTTAATTTTTTGATGGTGTCACGAATTAAAGCCCATTTTCCTCTAGGACGCATAGTTTAGGAGATACAGCCATTTTAAGTTTTCCAGCTGAAATTTCGATTTCTAATGGATTTTCAATGAAATTTTTAATTTTTTGATGGTGTCACGAATTAAGGCCTATTTCCCTCTAGGACGCATAGTTTAAGAGATACAGCCATTTTAATTTTTCCAACTGAAATTTCGATTTCTAATGGATTTTCAATGATATTTTTCATTTTTTGATGGTGTCACGAATTAAGGCCCATTTCCCTCCAGGACGCATAGTTTAGGAGATACAGCCATTTTAAGTTTTCCAACTGAAATTTCGATTTCTAATGGATTTTCAATGAAATTTTTAATTTTTTGATGGTGTCACAAATTAAGGCCCATTTCCCTCTAGGACGCATAGTTTAGGAGATACAGCCTTTTTTTTTAGTTTTGCAAGTGAAATTTCGATTTCTAATGGATTTTCAATGAAATTTTTCATTTTTTGATGGTGTCACGAATTAAGGTCCATTTCCCTCTAGGACGCATAGTTTAGGAGATACAGCCATTTTAATTTTTCCAACTGAAATTTCGATTTCTAATGGATTTTCAATGATATTTTTCATTTTTTGATGGTGTCACGAATTAAGGCCCATTTCCCTCCAGGACGCATAGTTTAGGAGATACAGCCATTTTTTTTAGTTTTCCAACTGAAATTTCGATTTCTAATGGATTTTCAATGAAATTTTTAATTTTTTGATGGTGTCACAAATTAAGGCCCATTTCCCTCTAGGACGCATAGTTTAGGAGAGACAGCCATTTTTTTTAGTTTTGCAAGTGAAATTTCGATTTCTAATGGATTTTCAATGAAATTTTTCATTTTTTGATGGTGTCACGAATTAAGGTCCATTTCCCTCTAGGACGCATAGTTTAGGAGATACAACCATTTTAAGTTTTGCAGGTGAAATTTCGATTTCTAATGGATTTTCAATGAAATTTTTAATTTTTTGATGGTGTCACGAATTAAGGCCCATTTCCCTCTAGGACGCTTAGTTTAGGAGATACAACCATTTTAAGTTTTCCAACTGAAATTTCGATTTCTAATGGATTTTCAATGAAATTTTTAATTTTTTGATGGTGTCACGAATTAAGGCCCATTTCCCTCTAGGACGCTTAGTTTAGGAGATACAGCCATTTTAAGTTTTGCAAGTGAAATTTCGACTTCTAATGGATTTTCAATGAAATTTTTAATTTTTTGATGGTGTCACGAATTAAGGCCCATTTCCCTCTAGGACGCTTAGTTTAGGAGATACAACCATTTTAAGTTTTGCAGGTGAAATTTCGATTTCTAATGGATTTTCAATGAAATTTTTAATTTTTTGATGGTGTCACGAATTAAGGCCCATTTCCCTCTTGGACGCTTAGTTTAGGAGATACAGCCATTTTAAGTTTTCCAGCTGAAATTTCGATTTCTAATGGATTTTCAATGAAATTTTTAATTTTTTTAAGGGTGTCACGAATTAAGGCCCATTTCCCTCTAGGACGCTTAGTTTAGGAGATACAGCCATTTTAATTTTTCCAACTGAAATTTCGATTTCTAATGGATTTTCAATGAAATTTTTCATTTTTTGATGGTGTCACAAATTAAGGCCCATTTCCCTCTAGGACGCATAGTTTAGGAGATACAGCCATTTTTTTTAGTTTTGCAAGTGAAATTTCGATTTCTAATGGATTTTCAATGAAATTTTTCATTTTTTGATGGTGTCACAAATTAAGGCCCATTTCCCTCTAGGACGCATAGTTTAGGAGATACAGCCATTTTTTTTAGTTTTGCAAGTGAAATTTCGATTTCTAATGGATTTTCAATGAAATTTTTCATTTTTTGATGGTGTCACGAATTAAGGTCCATTTCCCTCTAGGACGCATAGTTTAGGAGATACAACCATTTTAAGTTTTGCAGGTGAAATTTCGATTTCTAATGGATTTTCAATGAAATTTTTAATTTTTTGATGGTGTCACGAATTAAGGCCCATTTCCCTCTTGGACGCTTAGTTTAGGAGATACAGCCATTTTAAGTTTTCCAGCTGAAATTTCGATTTCTAATGGATTTTCAATGAAATTTTTAATTTTTTGATGATGTCACGAATTAAGGCCCATTTCCCTCTAGGACGCTTAGTTTAGGAGATACAACCATTTTAAGTTTTCCAACTGAAATTTCGATTTCTAATGGATTTTCAATGAAATTTTTAATTTTTTGATGGTGTCACGAATTAAGGCCCATTTCCCTCTAGGACGCTTAGTTTAGGAGATACAGCCATTTTAAGTTTTGCAAGTGAAATTTCGACTTCTAATGGATTTTCAATGAAATTTTTAATTTTTTGATGGTGTCACGAATTAAGGCCCATTTCCCTCTAGGACGCTTAGTTTAGAAGATACAACCATTTTAATTTTTCCAACTGAAATTTCGATTTCTAATGGATTTTCAATGAAATTTTTAATTTTTTGATGGTGTCACGAATTAAGGCCTATTTCCCTCTAGGACGCATAGTTTAAGAGATACAGCCATTTTAATTTTTCCAACTGAAATTTCGATTTCTAATGGATTTTCAATGATATTTTTCATTTTTTGATGGTGTCACGAATTAAGGCCCATTTCCCTCCAGGACGCATAGTTTAGGAGATACAGCCATTTTAAGTTTTCCAACTGAAATTTCGATTTCTAATGGATTTTCAATGAAATTTTTAATTTTTTGATGGTGTCACAAATTAAGGCCCATTTCCCTCTAGGACGCTTAGTTTAGGAGATACAGCCATTTTAATTTTTCCAACTGAAATTTCGATTTCTAATGGATTTTCAATGAAATTTTTAATTTTTTGATGGTGTCACGAATTAAAGCCCATTTTCCTCTAGGACGCATAGTTTAGGAGATACAGCCATTTTAAGTTTTCCAACTGAAATTTCGATTTCTAATGGATTTTCAATGAAATTTTTCATTTTTTGATGGTGTCACGAATTAAGGCCCATTTCCCTCTTGGACGCTTAGTTTAGGAGATACAACCATTTTGAGTTTTGCAAGTGAAATTTCGATTTCTAATGGATTTTCAATGAAATTTTTCATTTTTTGATGGTGTCACGAATTAAGGCCCATTTCCCTCTAGAACGCATAGTTTAGGAGATACAGCCATTTTAGGTTTTCCAACTGAAATTTCGATTTCTAATGGATTTTCAATGAAATTTTTAATTTTTTGATGGTGTCACGAATTAAGGCCCATTTCCCTCTAGGACGCATAGTTTAGGAGATACAGCCATTTTAAGTTTTGCATGTGAAATTTCGATTTCTAATGGATTTTCAATGAAATTTTTCATTTTTTGATGGTGTCACGAATTAAGGCCCATTTCCCTCCAGGACGCATAGTTTAGGAGATACAGCCATTTTAAGTTTTCCAACTGAAATTTCGATTTCTAATGGATTTTCAATGAAATTTTTCATTTTTTGATGGTGTCACGAATTAAGGTCCATTTCCCTCTAGGACGCATAGTTTAGGAGATACAACCATTTTAAGTTTTCCATTTGAAATTTCGATTTCTAATGGATTTTCAATGAAATTTTTAATTTTTTGATGGTGTCACGAATTAAGGCACATTTCCCTCTAGGACGCACAGTTTAGGAGATACAGTTTATGTCTGCTGAGAATGGGAAAGCAGAAATGACTGCTGTCTCAGCAAACACAGGTCTGCTGGTTTAGCAAAAAATTAAGTCTGCTTTTTCAACTAACAAAGTCTGCTAAAATATAGCTCTCATATAAACTGGTCACTCGGTCACGATAGCTGTCGAACGCGTAGAGCAAGCCGCTTGAACAGTTACCTAATATTGACTAACGGAGACATGGGAATCTAGGAATAATGACGTTGATCGAAGGTTTATAATTACGAAATTTATAGTCAAGGAATCCTTGAGATACCCGAAACTGATGGAATATTTCCGGCTTTACTACAGCAAGAGGCAGACTATCTGGCGCCTCATCTGGCCAATATTTTCACAGCATGCCTAGGACTTGCATATACTCCGAAAGCATGGCAGGAGGCAAGGGTGGTGCTTATACCCAAGACCGGCAAGGTAAGTTATGCGACACCAAAGGCCTACAGAGCCATAAGCCTTACGTCCTTTCTACTCAAAACCATGGAACGCATTGGGGACACCACGATAAAGAGTAGCACATCCAGCAAACTGCTCAAATGCAAACCGCATGCCTATGTCAAGGGAAGGTCGGTGGAGACTGCCCTGCACTAGGTTGTGCATAAAATAGAAGAATCCTTCGATGTCATGCCAATGAACACCCTGGCGGTATGCAATGTCATCGAGGGGGCTTTTGACAAGGTTCGGACCGACACACTGATCCAATCCTTAGACCAGTACCGGGTCCAGGAACAAGTTCTATGGAACAGGTGGATAAATAGTGTGTCTCATGGCATAAATATAAGGGAGAAAGTGGCACAAGGCACGTCACAGGGAGCCATTTTATCGCCACTCCTATGGGTGACCACCATAAATGACCTATTACGGATGCTAACTGAGGAGGGATTTGAACCCGTCTGCTATGCAGACGATGTTATAACACTTCGAAGGGGTGAGGATTGGAACCAGCTATGGAGAAGGGCCGAAAGGGTCTTGCATATGGCATATGACTGGGCTAGACCCAGGGGTCTCACTGTTAACCCAGAGAAGACTGAAATATGCCAGTTCACGGGGAAGACGAAGGTGGACCAATTAAATGCAACACGTTTCCTGAATAAGACGATTTCGATACCATTCTAAATAAGGTGTCACAATCAGGAGCGTACTGAGAAGGCTCACAGATGTTGGGCACTATGTGGCCCATCTATGTAGGCTCGAAATGGGACCTGAATTCGAGGATAGTTCAATGGCTCTACATTAGAGTGATTTGACCAATATTTATTTAGGCCTAAGTAGTTTGGTGGACTGCTTTGGAGAACAAGTAAAAGCGTAGACATGTCCGTCCGTCTGTCTGTTTAAATCACGCTACAGTCTTTAAAACTAGAAGTATTGAGCCGAAACTTTGCACAGATTCTTTTTTTTGTCCAAAGGCAGATTAAGTTCAACGATGGGCTATATCGGACTATATCTTGATATAGCCCCCATATGGACCGATCCTCCGATTTAGGGTCTTAGGCCCATAAAAGCCACATTTATTATCCGATTTTGCTGAAAATTGGGACAGTGAGTTGTGTTAGGCCCTTCGACATCCTTTGTCAATTTGACCCAGATCGGTCCAGATTTGGTTATAGCTGCCATATGGACCGTTCCTCCGATTTAGGGTCTTAGGCCCATAAAAGCCATATTTATTGTCCGATTTTGATGAAATTTGGGACACTAAGTTGTGTTAGACCTTTCGACATCTTTCTTCAATTTGGTCTTGATCGGTTCAGATTTGGATATAGCTGCCATATAAACCGATTTCTCGATTTAAGGTTTTGTGCCCATAAAAGCCACACTTATTGTCCGATTTTGATGAAATTTGGGACAGTGAGTTGTGTTAGACCCTTCGACATCCTTCGTCAATTTGACTCAGATCGCTCCAGATTTGGATATAGCTGCCATATGGACCGATCCTCCGATTTAGGGTCTTAGGCCCACAATGTTGATGAAATTTGGGACAGTGAGTTGCGTTAGGCCCTTCGACATTCTTTGTCAATTTGGCCCAAATCGGTTCAGATTTGGATATAGCTACCATATGGACCGATCCTCCGATTTAGGGTCTTAGGCCCATAAAAGCCACATTTATTATCCGATTTTGATGAAATTTGGGACAGTGAGTTGTGTTAGACCCTTCGACATCCTCCGTCAATTTGACTCAGATCGGTCCAGACTTGGATATAGCTGCCATATAAACCGATTTCTCGATTTAAGGTTTTGTGCCCATAAAAGTCACGTTTATTATCCAATTTTGCTGAAATTTGGGACACTAAGTTGTCTTAGGCCCCTGGACATGTTTTTGCAACATGGCCCAGATCAGTTCAGATTTGGATATAGCTGCCATATAGACCGATCTCTCGGTTTTAGGTTTTGCGGCCATTAAAGGTGCATTTATTGTCCGATTTCGCCAAAATTTGGGACAATGCTTTGTGTTAGGCTCTTTGACATTTTTCTGCAACGTGGCTCAAACCGGTCCAGATTTCGATGTAGCCGCTTTGAAGATCGATATCTCGATTTAATGACTTGGGCCCATAAAAGGCGCATTTATATTCCGATTTCACTGAAATTTGACACAGTCACTTATTTTTGGCTTTTCGACATCCGTGTGGCATATGGTTCAGATTGGTTTATTTTTAGATATAGCTACTGTATTTATTAGTATTTGGTCCAAATCGGAACCTATTTCGATATAACTGCTATGGGACATAAGGCATGCAATTTTCACCGAGTTTTGATGAAAGGTGCTTTACATATATACCCGAGGTGGTGGGTATCCAAAGTTCGGCCCAGCCGAACTTAACGGCTTTTTACTTGTTAGAGGTTACTTTATAGTAACCATATCGGTTCAGATTTAGATTAGGTTCGAACCCAGGCGTTCAGCGTCATAGGCGGGCATGCTAACCTCAGCACTACGGTCTTTTACTCTACAATATTGGGTTGCCCAAAAAGTAATTGCGGATTTTTCATATAGTCGGCGTTGACAAATTTTTTCACAGCTTGTGACTCTGTAATTGCATTCTTTCTTCTGTCTGTTTATCAGCTGTTACTTTTAGCTTGCTTTAGAAAAAAAGTGTAAAAAAAAAGTATATTTGATTAAAGTTCTTTCTAAGTTTTATTAAAAATGTATTTACTTCTTTTAAAAAATCCGCAATTACTTTTTGGGCAACCCAATATATGTTGACATGCTTATCATATAACCCTATTGGTTTTCTTTGCAGGTGCAAATCCATCAACGAACAAGTTATTTGTCTATCGCCGAGTACCCATATAATTTTGAGTGACATTGACTTACACGAAGGCGGTGTGATAAATATGGTGAATATCATTAATAATGCATTTAAGTTTCCGTAGTTTACCTTTGGAAGCGTGTTTTGCTCATCTTCTCTACAAATATTGAAATTGTGTGAATTTTTTCATGCAATACATATTTGGGAGTGGGTTTGATAATTAATAGATGAAAGATTGCAAAAGGAAACTTGGTGAAGAATTTATGGTATATGCGGTCCAAAAAAATTTCTTTTTTCAAATTTTGAAGCTTTGACACTATATTTCATTGTCATTTTCAACTTTATCGAACCATCTGAGTTTCCATCTTCCTTAAGTTTGTTACCCGTTACCAGATTCGTGTGCGATGTTTCGTTTTAATGTGATAAATTTTGGCAAATAGGCCAATAAGAATAGGGATGACTGTATCTGCCGTATACTTCATATGCTGCTTTATCTGTAGGGTCTGCTTGGAATCACAGAACTTCTCGCTCTAGATCCAAACTGAACAACTTGAGGTGTCTGCAGACCCTCCCCCTTATCCCAAAAGGAACTACCCAAAAATAAAAGTGAAGCGATCAGGACAACATGGGATTCAAATGAAAGATATTCAAGAGTAGAGTACAGTAGAGTACGAATTTCGTAATAAAAGTTGGGTCCATGTCCCTGGGAGGGCCGCCCCCTCCCCAAAACCCCTTCAAATAGGTTTATTTGACGATCATGACAATATGGGGCTCAAATGAAAGGTATTCGGGAGTAGATAACGAATATGGTCAAGAAGTAGGAATAGGCTTTATAATTTATTGATAACGAAAGGGGCGGACCCTCCACCGTTACCCCAAAAACACCACCCAATATCAAAAGTGGACCGATAAGGACAGTTATAGGTATCAAATGAAAAGTATGCGGGAGTAGATAACGAATCTCGCATACAAAATTCATGTCGAGGTATAGGGGATCACCCCACCCCAACAAAAACGCCCAAAACGGGCACATTAGGCAATCACGGATATATGGGACTCGGTTTGCTTGTTCCGTATAGACTGAAAAACCGATTTTCTCGAAATTTTCGCATATTGTGTGGGTTGGTCCAGAAGGAAACATAGGCTATATAATTTTTCTGCATCGGAAGGGTGACGGTTGTGTAGGTTGGTCTGGAAAGAAACATAAACTATATAGTTTTTCGGTATCGGAAGGGTGACGGACGCTCCCCCTTATGCCAAAAACATAACCCAAAATCGAAAGTGGACCCATCGGGACAATGTAGTTATGAAATGATAGGTATTGAAGAGTAGAATACGAATATGGTATTAGAATTTAAATCTAAGTACCCATCGGCCCGCCCCAACCCCAAAACTCCCCCAAACAGACATTGGACGTGTATTTCCATATGGAACTCAAATAAAAGGTATTCGGGAGTAGATTTCGAATCTGGCATACAAAATCAGATAGATGTATATGGGGTCACGCCACCCCTCAAAAACGTCATTAGACCCATTATGACTGTGAGATACTTGGCTGAGCCGATTTTTTAAAAATTTTCATAGATTGTGTACGTTTGTCTGGAAGGAAACATAGGCTATATAATTTTTAGATATCGGGTGAAGGCGGACCCTCCCCCTCCCCCTAAAACGCCACCATATCCGAAAGTGGTCCGATGGACACAATAAGGGTATCAACTGAAAGGTATTGGGGACTAGAAAACGAATATGGTATTAAAATTTGGGTCCAAATACCCAGCGGGCCACTCCCCTCCAACCCTAAAATTCCTATAAACAGATGGACATGTTTTTACAATATGGCCGAGATCTGTTCAGATTTGGATAAAGCTGCCATATGAACCGATTTCTCGATTTAAGGTTTTGTGCCCATAAAAGCCACATTTATTGTCCGATTTTGATGAAATTGGGACAGTAAGTCGAATTAGACCCTTCGACATCCTTTGAGTCAATATGCGACTCAAATGAAAAGTATTAGGCAGTAGATTACAAATGTGGCATACAACTTTAGGTCCAAGTAATGGGAGGTCGCCCCCCCCCAAATACCCCCAAATGGGCATATTAGCCGACCATGGCTATATGGGACTCAAATACCCCCAAATACCACCAAATGGGCATATTAGCCGACCATGGCTATATGGGACTCAAATGAAAGGCATTAGGGAGTAGATTACAAATATGACATTAAAATTTGCGTTCAAGTCTAGGTGGCACTTTTCCTCCTAAAGATACGTCAAATAGGATATTTGACCCATTATGACAATATGGGACTTAAATGAAAGGTTTTTGAGAGTAGAAAACGAATTTGATATCCAAATTTGAAGCCAAGTGTTTTGGGGTACGCCCTAAAGCACCCTCTAAACTGAACTTCATTTCCGTTGGGAATAAAAAACGAATTTGATATATATTTTCAGTAAAAAGTGCCGTTGGCCGCCCCAAACCCAAAACACCCTCCAAACGGTTCATATTTACCGGCAATATGGGGCTCAAATTAAAGGCGTTTCGAAGTGCAGCACGAATTTGATATCCATATTTGAGTCGAAATGTCTGAGGTGCCATCCCTCCCCTAATGAGAACATTACCCTAAGGAAGAACATTGCCACCAGGAACCGAGAAGGGGACAAATTCTCATACATCAATGAATGCTTTGCGATTCTAGTTTAAACTCAATGATAAGGGAAATTTTTTCATAGCCGAGTCCAAACGGCGTCCCGCAGTGCGACACCTCTTTGGAGGAAATTTCAGTAAAAAGTGCCGGTGGCCGCCCCAAACCCAAAACACCCTCCAAACGGTTCATATTTACCGGCAATATGGGGCTCAAATTAAAGGGGTTTCGAAGCTCAGCACGAATTTGATATCCATATTTCAGTCGAAATGTCTGAGGTTCCATCCCTCCCCTAATGAGAACATTACCCTAAGGAAAAACATTGCCACCAGGAACCGAGAAGGGGCGAATTCTCACACATCAATGAATGCTTTGCGATTTTATAGCCGAGTCCAAACAGCGTCCCGCAGTGCGACACCTCTTTGGAGAAAATTTTTTGAATGACCATGCATGGCATTGTACTTCGCAAATGTCGCCAAAATTAAGAGGGGATAAACACCGCTATGTCCGATGTTATCGCCAGGATTCAAACGCGTTCAGCGTCATAGGCTACAATGGCACGAATTCGATATCGGCTTTCAGGGCGAAGTGTCCCCACCCTAAAGAGATATTATAGAGTTAAAGAAGGCGCAGCGGAGCGGGCCTGGTTCGACTAAAAAAGTATAACTATTCTTGATCAGCGTAAAAATCAAAGACGATCTAGCCATGTCCGTTCGTCTGTCTGTTGAAGTCACGCTACAGTCTTTAAAAGTAAAGATATTGAGCTGAAACTTAGTACGGATTGCTTCTTTGTCCAAAAGCAGGTAAAGTTCGAAGATAGGCTATATCGCACTACATCTTGATATAGCCTCCATATAGACCGATCCGCCGATTTAGGGTCTTAGGCCCATAAAAGCCACATTTATTACTCGATTTTGTTGAAATTTGGGACAGTGAGTTGTGTTAGGCCCTTCGACATCCTTCTTCAAGTTGGTCCAGATCGGTCGAGATTTGGATATAACTGCCATATGGACCGACATGCCGCTTTAGGGTCTTAGGCCCATAAAAGCCACATTTATTATCCGATAGCGCCGAAATTTGGGATAGTGAGTTGTGTTAGGCTCTTCGACATCCTTCTTCAATTTGGCCCAAATCGATCCGGATTTGGATATAGCTGCCATATGGACCGATCTCTCGGTTTAAGGTTTTGAGCACATAAAAGGCGCATTTATCGTCCGATGTCGCCGAAGTTTGGGACAGGGAGTTAAATTAAGCCCCTTGACATACTTCTGTAATATGACACTGATCGGTCCGGATATGGATATAGCTGCTATATAGACCGATCTCTCGATTTGAGGTTTTGGGCCCATAAAAGGCGCATTTATCGTCCGATGTCGCCGAAGTTTGGGACAGGGAGTTAAATTAAGCCCCTTGACATACAGGGTGGCTGATGAATATTGCTACAATGATGAATATTGCTACATTTTTTTTTCGGTGTATGGAATACATTTTTCTTTTATTCATGTTAAATTAAATTATTAAATTAATTATTAAATTATTATTAATTAAATTAATTAATTAATTAATTAAATTAATTATTAAATTATTATTATTAAATAGAAAAAAAGTTATTACATTTTTTTTTGGTAGCGGCTTTCATCAGCCACCCTGTACTTCTGTAATATGACACTGATCGGTCCGGATTTAGATATAGCTGCCATATAGACCGATCTCTCGGTTTAAGGTTTTGGGCACATAAAAGGCGCATTTATCGTCCAATGTCGCCAAAATTTGGGACTGTGAGTTGCGTTGGGCTCCTCGACATATTTCTGCAATTTGGCACAGATCGGTCCAGATTTGAATATAGCTGCCATATAGACCGATCCGCCGATTTAAGATTTTGGGGTCATAAAAGGCTCATTTATTGTCCGATTTCGCCGAAATTTGGGACAGTAAGTAGTGTTAGGCTCTTCAAAATTTTTCTACATCTTGACCCAAATCGGTCCAGATTTCGATATAGCTGTCATATAGACCGATATCTCGATTTTATGTCTTGGCCCCATAAAGGGCGCATTTAGAATCCGATTTCACTGAAATTTTACACAGTGACTAATGTTAAGCTTTTCAACATCTGCGTAGTATATGGTTCAGATCGGTTTATCTTCAGATATAGCTACTAAACAGATCAATATTTTGTTAAACACCATTGAGCAATGACTTGTACTTATTAGTATTTGGTCCAAATCGGAACATATTTCGATATAACTGCTATGGGGTATAAGGAATGCATTTTTCACCGCATTGGACGAAAGGTGGTTAACATATATACCCGGGGTGGTGGGTATTCAAAGTTCGGCCTGGCCGAATTCAACGCCGTTTTACTTGTTTCGACCTGATTTCAACGAAATTTAGATAAGATAAAATTTCGCATGCTGGTGGGTATTAAAAATTCGTTCTTTTTCACTCGTAGATTGCTCCACTTTTGTATAGCCCCTGTATGCCAGTGACAGGTCTGCTTTGATAAACTCTTTTTCTGTCACTTTATTAATTTTTTAAGCAGTACTTCCTCCATTGCGATGGCAATGATGACTCTTTGTGGCTAGCATTATGTGTATGGTGCCATTTTTATCTACCATAATTTTTGGCCTTCCATGTCTTTTGTGCTTCATCTGTTGTTTTTTTCACGTTTCGAATTCGTTGCGTCTCAATTTCCCATTGTCATTGAAGAAGCGCATTTGGTCGTTCGTTGTTTTGGGAAAAGTAGATTGCCGCAATCACAATCTTCCGTTGGCTCTTTAGTTTTTTTTTCGGTTTTCGCACACGTGCAACTCATAAAAGTCTCTATGGCAACAGCAACAACAAAACACACTGCAAACACTTAGTCATCATTGCTAAGACTGCGTTTGCGTTTGCAACAACAAAACCTTTTCAATAATCATCTCCGTTACAACAACGTTACCCCAAAGAGATTGAACAACGACAACGTAACAGGTATTACCAACGACACAGAAAGCATTGTCGTGATATAAAAAAACAACAACACGGACATACAACGGATGCTTTCAATATTTTTCTTCTCTATGTTGTTGTTATTGCAGTTATCTTTAACCAATTCTACGTGTGCAAGTGTGTGTGTGTGTGTGTTTTTGTGTGAGTCCATGTTTGCCAAACACCCGTGAGAACCCAAAGAGTGGCTTACACACGTAACTGCTAGTATCGTTGTGCGTTACGACTTTGTTATCGCCCTGTGATGTTTACAACAAGCCATAACAACAACACCATGTAGACAACCTAAAACTGTCCACTTTGGGTTCAATGTTGTTATTGTTATTGTTGCTGCCGAACATTGGAACTAACGAAGAAGTCTTACGTGTAAGAGAAAGATCTGGGCTACCACTACACACAAACAAACAAACAAACAAAAAAAAACTTTCTTTTGTTATGTTGTGTTCGTTAATGTGTGCGCCTTCTAATTTCGTTCACAAGACACTCACTCCACTTGGGCTCTTCCACACCTGAGGTCTTGCACAGTGGCATACCGCAGGAAAAATGGACAGTATATTTTTCTAACCACCACCATAGGATCGAAATATCCATTTTCGACCCTATATCTGATCGTCGTGACATTCAAAGACGATTTTATGATGTCCGACCATGGTAATCACACTACAGTCGTTAAAAAATTTACATTTTTAGTTGAAATTTTACACAGACTCGTATTTCTTCTATACGCAGATTAAGTTCTTGAATGGGCAGAATCGGACTAAATTTGGATATAGCTGCCATATAGAGCGATCTGGAAATGTAGGGTCCTAAGCCCGTAAAAACCGCACTTTTTTCCAATTTCACTGAAATTTGAAACAGGAAGTTGTACTAGGGGCCCCGATATTCAAACATGGCCCATAGTGGACCATATTATTGTACATACAGCTGCCATTTAGACCGATCTGTCCGTTAAGGGTCTTAAGCCCTTAAAAGCCGCATTTATTATACGATTTCGATGAAATTAAAAACTGTGCGTTGTTTTAAGCCTACATCCGACATCCGACTCAAATATGCTTCAGTTCGGACCATATTTAGATATAGCTGCCATATAGACCGAGCTGCCGATTTAGGGTCTTAAGCCCATAAGAGCTTTAATTATTAACCGATTTCGCTGAAATTTGAAACAGTGAGTTATTTTAAGCCTCCCGTCACCCAACCCAAATATGTTTTAGATCGGACTATATTTCGATATAGCTGCCATATAGACCGATCTTCGAATTTAGGGTCTGAATTCCGTAAAAAGTGGATTTGTTACCCGATTTCTGCTGAAACTATGACTTGTATGAGTGTTTGCGGGACCTGAATCAAGTATTGTCCGGATTAGCCCACATTTCCATATGGCTATGGATATGGTAGTGAAGTTGTTATTAAAGAGGATGGTTAGTCTATCCATGGTGGTGAGTATGAAAAGTTCGGCAAGGCCGAACTAAACACGTTTTTATACCCTCCACCATAGTATGGGGCTATACTAATTCGTCATTCCGTTTGCAACACCTCAAAATATTCATCTAATACCCCGTGATCGTCATAGGCGCTTAAGATTTTGCACAATACTTCTTGTGAAAGTAGGTCGGTTGAGATATTAAATGGGTCACATCGGTCCATGTTTTAATATAGCTGCCATATAAGTCGATCTTGGGTCTTGGCTTCTTGAAGGCTGAAATTTTATAAGACGTGTTTTGTTATGGCTTCCACCAACTGTGCCAAGTATGGTTCAAATCGGTCCATAACCTAATATAGCTGTCATATAAATCGATCCGGGGTCCAGACTTCTTGAGTCTCTAGAGGGCGTAATCATTATCCGAGTTGCCTAAAATTGTGCATAGTTTATTTTGTTCTGACTTGCAACAACTGTGTCTGGTATGGTTCAAATCAGTCCATAGCTTGATATAGCTGCCATATACAGCGATCTTGGGTTTTCATTTCTTGAGTCTCTAGAGGGCGCAATTCTCTTCCGATTTAACTGAAATTTTGCACGTAGTAATTTGGTATCACTTCCAACAACTGTGCTAAGTATGATTCAAATCGGTTCATAATCTGGTATAGCTGTCATATAAACCGATCTGGGATCATTACTTCTTGACCCACTAGAGGTCGCAATTCTCGTCCGATTTGACTGAAATTTTGCATGAGGGGTTTTGTTATGACTTTAAAACACTGCGCTAAGTATGGCGTAAATCGGTATAGAACCTGATATAGCTGTCATATAAACCGATCAGGGATCTTGACTTCTAGAGGGCGCAATCCTCATCCGATTTGGGTGAAATTTTGTACAACGGCTTCCCCCACAACCTTCAACATACGTGTCATAGTCTCAATCGGTCTTCAGCCTGATACAGCTTTCCTTTAAACCCATCTCCCTATTTTACTTTTTGACCCCCTAAATGGCCCAATTCTTATTCGATTTTGCTGAAATTTTACACATAGACTTCTATTGTGGTCTCCAACACTCAATTCAATTAGCATAGCGCTTGTATTTTTTGTTTCTTTTTGTTAGCCTAAAAGGAGATATCGGGAAAAGAACTCGACAAATGCGATCAATGGTGGAGGACATATAAGATTCGACCAGGCCTAACTTAGCACGCTTTTACTTGTTTTTTTTTTCCAAATTTGAAAAAATTACTAAGTTCATATAAATGTTCTTAAATAATGGATATATGAAATTTCATGAAAATCGGACAAGGGAAACAAGGGTACAGCGTTAATGAGTTAAGGTCAAATTTCTATCAAATTCAATGTACAGCGGTCAAAAAAAGTATTCATCATTAGCAAAATTGATAATAAATTCACTTATTTTGGGTAATTGAAGAAAATTTAAAGTAAACAAATAATGCAGTTTTATGCAATAGTTTATTTTTCGTAATATGTTTTAAAATAAATTCAAAAAATAAATTTAATTAGCGCAAAAAATGCAATTTTATATAATAACACCAAAAACAGAACAAAAAAAGTATTCATCATTGATGTGCTATCATCAAAGTCAAATTCAAATATTATTTGGGAATCCCCCTTTTCTGTTTTATTTAGTAAAGGAGGCTTTGCCCTTGACAGCAAATATTTAATTTCATTGAAAATATAGTTTTTGTCAAAATGGGTCGTAAGCAAAACGAGGTTTCTGATGAGGTAAAAGTTTTGATAATAAAACACCACAGGAATGGTTTAACTCAAAAAACTATCAGTGAAATATTAAATAGACCACGATCTACTATACAATCCATCATCAGAAAGTGGACAGAAACGAAAACTGTTGACAATAAACGAAGATCTGGTCGACCAAAAGCACTTTCAGTTGGAGATGTGCGTTGGCTAGTGCGGCAAGTTCAGAAAACTCCGAAGACAAATGCGACCATTCTTCGTAAAAACACTATGGAATATTTAGGGAAGGAAGTTACTACACAAACAATTCGAAATACACTCAAAAGGCATAGTTACAGAGGAAGAACTGCACGTAAGAAGCCCTTTATAAATAAAATAAACCGAATGAAAAGGCTAAACTTCGCAAAAATGTATGTTAAACAGCCCGAATCATTTTGGAAAACAGTCATTTTTGCAGACGAGAGCAAGTTTAATCTTTTTGGGTGCGATGGAAAGGTCATAGTGTACAGAAAACCAAATACAGAGCTTGAAGAACGAAACACAGTTGCTACTGTAAAACATGGTGGAGGTGGTTTAATGGTTTGGGGGTGTATGGCGGCTTCAGGAGCGGGAAATCTTGAAATTATTAATGGAGTAATGGATCATAAGTATTACATTGACATTTTAAAGAGGAATTTAAAAGATAGTGCTGTAAAACTTGGGCTTGGTAATAACTTTCAATATTATCAAGATAATGACCCCAAACATTCTGCTTTAAATACCAAGATGTGGATGCTGTATAACTGCCCCAAAGTCATTAAAACTCCTCCTCAAAGTCCCGACTTGAACCCAATTGAACATCTTTGGGAACATCTCGAACGCAAATTGAGAACGCGCAATTTTTCGAGCAAGAGTCAAATGCAACAGGTGATAATGGAGGAATGGACTAATATAGACCAAAATATAACCGCTAAATTAGTCCAATCGATGTCAAACCGTTTAAAAGAAGTTATAAGACGCGGTGGTCGAATAACAAAGTATTAATTTTTTTAAATTATGTTATTTATTTTTTTGTTTTTTTGCAATGATGAATACTTTTTTTGTTTAATTTTTTGTGTTCAGCTGTAAAATGGCCCTTTTTGTTCCAATAAATACTATTTTTTTCTTTAAAAACAATGAAATTGTGTACATATATATCACACAAGCACTACTGCATCATTAGTTTAATATGTTTTTATTCCAATTGTCTTTTGTAGACTTATTAAAAAAAAAACATTGAATGATGAATACTTTTTTTGACCGCTGTACATGAAATTTTCTCTAAAGACAAAAATTTCATAAAAAATTCTCAAAGCAACCAAATTTCAATGAAAATGTCTCTGAAGACAAAGTTTCCTGAACATTTTATTTAAAGACACGCCTGAAATTTTCAAAAAAAAAAAAATTCATACAATTTTCTCTGTGGACAAATTTTCCATGAAATTTTCTCTTAAGACGAAATTTTCTTTTAATACAACATTTTCATGAAATTTTCTCCCAAGACAAAAGTTTCCATGAAATTTGCTTTAACCACAAAACTTCCATGGAATTTTTTTAACCTCAAAATTCCTATGAAATTTTCTCTAACAACAAAATCTTTATGAAATTTTCTCTTAATACAAAATTTCCATGAAATTTTCTCTAAGCGGAAAATTTCCTTGAAATTTTCGTTAACCACAAAATTCCCATGAAACTATCTCTACTTCATAAATCTCTGCTCTCATCAAATTTGCTCTAACAACAAAATTTCTTTTTTGCGTGACATTTGTCAACAGTGATTTTTTCTCGGCCTTGAACCACTGTGCCTGCCGCATTTCAATGAAAATTGGGTGATTGTTTTTGTGTATGCCAAGAAAGGTTAGGTTCTGCTGAGACTCCGTTAGATTTGCCATGCTGGGTGATTGAGCGTAGGTAGCACAAATAATTGTTGCTTCTGCTCTATACCGTGAGCTCTTTCTCTTCTTTGTGCGCTGCATTTGTCTGAATCTGGGCATTGCTGCCGTTTGGCCATTAAGATTTCCAAGTACGGATACACGGACGGACGCAAACATCTTTCCATTGTGAGGTCAGGTGTAAATGTCTTTCACTATATGTGGGTTGCCCATTCAACGGACGGACGGACGGACGGACAGACAAACTGCTAACTCAACCATCGAATCGTACCCTCATGCATTTGTCGCTTCGATTGAGGTGTTTCATCATTCTCAGGTGTGCTGCTGCTACGATATTTGTTCTGAGATTTCTTTTTGGCTTCTCTTCTTTGCTCGAAGGTTTCTTTGTTTTTTTGGGTCGGTTGGTGCAAAGGTTTCTGGGTTGAATATTAATTAACACTAATTATGGTTGTTTTTCTTCATGTCTGGAAAATTTCTGTGAAATGATCTTTTCGTGGGTAGTTGTTCTGTGTTTTCGTTTCGTTTCTTTGGTTTTTTTGAGGGCTGTAGGGGTGTAATTTTGGCAATAAACTGTTTGGGTTGGAGGTGGTCTCGAAACGATAAAATCATTTGAGTGGGGGGAAAACTATAATTAATAGAGATTTTTTTTTTCTTTCTATCGAAGTGATGTAAATCAATCAAATCATCTATGCAATGGGAAAGTAATTAACTTTCTAATAAGAGTTTGATAGGAATTGACTTTAGTAAGTTCGGCCGGGCCTAGTCTTGGGCACCCACCTCCTAAATATTTATACAAAAAAAAAAAAAACTTTGTTGAAGGGCATAACTTTATTCTACATACCAAACTTCTGTCAAACCAGCAAAAATTAAAGCTTCTAGGTACCGAACAAGGATGAACGAGTGTACGGTTTACATGGGAGCTATATCAGGTTATAGACTGATTTGGTCCGTATTTGGCACGCATGAAAAATTTCAGTCAAATCGGACAAAAATTGGGGCTTGTAAGGGGCCAAGAAGTGAAATAGGGAGATCGGTTTATATGGGAGCTATATCAGGTTATAGGCCGATTTGGCACAGTTGTTGGAATTCGCAGCAGAACACTTTGTGCAAAATTTCAGTCAAATGGACCAAAAATTACGCTTCCAGGAGCTCAAGAAGTCAAATCGGGAGATCTGTTTATATGGGAGCTTTATCTAAATCTGAACCGATAGGACCCATGTGCAATATCCAATGACCTACATCAATACTGAGTATCTGTGCAAAATTTCAAGCTTCCAGCTTTACACGTTCGAACGCTAAAGTGATTTCGACAGACGGACGGACGAACGGACATGGCTAGGTCAACCGAGAACGTAGAGACGATCAAGAATATATATACTTTATGGGCCTTAGAAGAATATTTCGAAGAGTTACAAAGGGAATGACTAGATTAGCATACACCCATCCTCATCATGGTGGATATAAAAACGTTTTATACCCACCACCGTAAGATGGGGTTACGGGATCTAGTCGAAAATGGGCTACATTGGACTATATCTTCATATAGCCCCCATATAGACCGATCCGCCGATTTAGGGTCTTAGGCCCATAAAAGCCACATTTATTATCCGAATTTGCAGAAATTTGAGTTATGCCTGGCCACTCAACATCTTTTTTCAATTTCGCCTAGATCGGTTCAGATTTGGAAATAGTCCCCATATTGAACGATCTGCCGATTTAGGGTCTTAGGCCCCTAAAAGCCACATTTATTATCCGATTTTGCTGGAATATGTGCCGATTTCGTCAAATTTGGTACATTGAGTTGTGTTAGGCCCTTCGACATCCTTCTCCAATTTGGCTCAGATCGGTCCAGATTTGGATATAGCTGTCATTTAGACCGATTCGCCGATTTGGCGCCCTAGGCCCAAAAAAGCCACATTTATTATCGGATTTTACTGAAATTTTGGGACAGTGAGTTGTGTTAGGCCCTTCGATATCCTTCATTAATTTGGCCCAGATCGGTTTAGATTTGGATATAGCTGCCATATAGACCGATCCTCCGATTAAGGATCTTAGGCCCATAAAAGCCATATTTATTGTCCAATTTTGATGAAATTTTGGACAGTGAGTTGCGTTAGGCCCTTCGATATCCTCCGTTCATTTGGCTCAGATCAGTATAGATTTGGATATAGCTGCCATATAGACCGATCTCTCGATTTAAGATTTTGAGCCATAAAACGGCGCATTTATTGTCCGATTTCGGCGAAATTTAGGACAGTGAGTTGTGTAAGGCCCTTCGACATCCTCCGTTCATTTGGCTCAGATCAGTATAGATTTGGATATAGCTGCCATATAGACCGATCTCTCGATTTAAGATTTTGAGCCATAAAACGGCGCATTTATTGTCCGATTTCGGCGAAATTTAGGACAGTGAGTTGTGTAAGGCCCTTCGACATCCTCCGTCAATTTGGCCCAGATCAGTCCAGATTTGGATATAGCTGCCATATAGACCGATTCTCCGATTTATGGTCTTAGGCCCATAAAAGCCACATTTATTATCGAATTTTGCTGAAATTTGGGACAGTGAGTTGTGTTAGGCCCTCCTACATCCTCCGTCAATTTGGCCCAGATCGGTCCAAATTGGGATATAGCTGCCATATAGACCGATCCTCCGATTTAGGGTCTTGGACCAGTAAAAGCCACATTTATTATCTGATTTTGCTAAAATTTGGGACAGTGAGTTGCCTTAGACCCTTCGACATATTTCTTTAATTTGGCCCTGATCGGTTCAGATTTGGATATAGCTGCCACATAGACCGATCTTTCGATTTAAGGTTTTGGGCCCATAAAAACGCATTTATTGTCCGATGTCGCCGAAATTTGGGACAGTGAGTTGTGTTGGGCCCTTCGATATTTGTCCTCAATTTAACTCAGATCGGTAAAGATTTGGATATAGCTGCCATATAGACCGATCTCTCGGTTAAACAATGACTTGTACTTATAAGCATTTGGTCTAAATCGGATGATATCTATATAGCTGCTATGGGGCATAAGGCATGCATTTTTCACTGGATTTTGACGCAAGGTGGTTCACATATATACCCGAGGTTGTGGGTATCCAAAGTTTGGCCCGGCCGAACTTAACGCCTTTCTACTTTTTTGTGGTAATAAAAGCATGTTGGTAGAGACGGGCGAAGGGTAAATACCCAAAAGTTATTTAACCGGTAAATTGGGTAAATACCCTGGTATCTACCCATGTATACCCAAATGCTGAATATTGCTAATTTTGCAGATATCTTCGGTATAAAAATATTTTTCAAACCATTTTTGATGATATCGTATATAAACCTGAACTTCTGATCTCATAAAATCGAATTGTAGTTATATATAGCCGCTATGGAGGCCACCGTAGCGCAGAGGTTAGAATGTCCGCCTATGACGCTGAACGCCTGGGTTCGAATCCTGGCGAGACCATCAGAACACATTTTCAGCAGTAGTTGTTATCCCCTCCTAATGCTGGTACTATGCCATTTATTCCATTTATTACCCGATTTCGATGAAAATTGGCACAGTAAGTTCTGGTAGATGCCTTCTCAGCCCTGTGCGATGTGGTCCACATCGGACCATATTTAAATGACCCTATAGAAGGAGTATTTTTCATCTGATTTCGATGAAACTTGCCACATTAAGTTCTGGTAGACCCCTACACCTATTAATCGAATGTGGTCCAGATTGGACCATATTTGGATATAGCTGCCATATAGACCCATTATTCGATATAGGGTATTGATTCCATAAAAGGAGCATTTGTCATCCGATTTCGATGAAATTTGGCACAGTGAGCTTTGGTACCTTTTTACACATTTCTGTTGAATATCGTAAAGATCTGACCATATTTGGATATAGCTGCCATATAGACCGATCTGCCGATATAGGTAATTGACCCTATAAAGGGAGCATTTTTCATCCGATTTTGATGAAATTTGGCACAGTGAGCATTGGTACCCTCTTACACATTTCTGTTGAATATCGTCCAAATCGGACCATTAGTGGATGTAGCTGCCATATAGACCGATCTGCCGATATAGGGTATTGAGCCTATAAAAGGAGCATTTTTCATTCGATTTTGATGACATTTGGAAAGGTGAGTTTTGGTACCCTCTAACACATTCCTGGTGAATATCATCCAGATCGGACCATTATTGGATATAGCTGCCATATAGACCGATCTGCCGATATAGGGAATTGACCCTTTAAACGGAGCATTTTCATCCGATTTCGATGAAATTTGGCACAGTGAGTTTTTGTACCCTCTAACACCTTTTTGTTGAATATCGTCCAGATCGGACCATATTTGGTTATAGCTGCTATATAGACCGATCTGCCGACATAGGGTATTGAGCCTATAAAAGTAGCACTTTTCATCCGATTTCGATGAAATTTGGCACAGTGAGTTTTTGTACCCTCTAACACCTTTTTGCTGAATATGGTCCAGATCGGACCATTATTCGATATAGCTGCCATATAGACCGATCTGCCGACATAGGGTATTGAGCGTATAAAAGGATCATTTTTCATCCGATTTTGATGAAATTCGGCACAGTGAGTTTTTGTACCCTCTAACATCTTTTTGTTGAATATCGTCCAGATCGGAACATTAGTGGATATAGCTGCCATATAGACCGATCTACCGATATAGGGTATTTGGCCAATAAAAGGAGCATTTTACATTCGATTTTGATGACATTTAAAACACTGAGCTTTGGTACCCTCTAACACATTTTTGTTGAATATCGTCCAGATCGGACCATATTTGGATATAGCTGCCATATAGACCGATCTGCCGATATAGGGTAATGGACCTATAAAAGGAGCATTTTTCATCCGATTTTGATGAAATTTGAAACATAGAGTTTTGATAGTACTCTACCTCTTCCAGATCGGACCACATTGAGTACCCAAGATTCGGCCCCTTCGAATTTAATATGCTTTTACAACCAATAATTTCTTTCGGACAAAAAGTACTGATTTTGTTCGATTAATTAAAACACATATTCTTATATTTTCAATTAAGTTTTATATTTATTTGCTTTATGTGATTTTGTTTTTTTTTTGTAAATTTAAAATTTTTTATTCTGCATTTATTTGTGTTTTTTTTTCTAAAAAAAAAACAATTAGTGCCAATTTACACACAATTACAAGTTTACATACATATATATATAATTTTGTTAAAAAAATTTTTTTTACAGTTATTCAAGAAATATTTTTTTTAGACAAAAAAAAAATTAAAAAAAAATAGGTAGACAATTTTAGACAAAAAAAGTTAAATTTAAAATTAAAATATATTTTTTGTAATCATAAATTTTAATATACATTTTGTACATTTATGAAAAAAAAGCTCAAAAACCAAAAACATATTCAATATATAGTGGCCACCGTAAACAACATAATAAAATAATGTTGCTGTAGTGCGTTTTTTTTTTTTTTTTTTTTTTGTATGAATTGCATGTTTGCTACTAAAACAGATCACAGAACATATAAAACTATTTAAATATCAATGAGAAAAAAAATTATAATCAGGGCAACACAGGGGTGAAAAATAGGTTAATTAAATTAAAATAGGAAGCTGAAATTTCTTTCTTAAAATATGTTTAATTCCTTAATTTTATTTAAAAAAAAAAATAAATTGCATTTTTTGTTAATTAAAATTAATAGGAAAATTATTAAAAAATAATAAAAAAAATATATTTTATAATTTAAGATTACCTCAAAACTTAGAGAAAAAAATATATATACTGCTTTGCATTTTATTAATGATTTTAAAAATATTTCAAAAAACTCAAACTCAAGAAAAAAAAATTCATTTTTTTTATATTAAAGCTATACCAAGTAAAACTAATTTACTGTTGCTATTACAAAAATGATTATTAACATCAAGTGCAAATATTTGTGTTTTATGTTATTTTTCTTTCACATTTTGTTTCAAATACTCCGCTTAATGCAACATTTTCTTAATTAAATTTTTTATTTCGAAAAAGTTGGTTTTTGTTGATTTTCTTCTTTTATTTTTTGTTTTCCTTAAGCTAAAAACTAAATTAAATGTTACCATTAAAAATAATATTATGTGTTAAAAACTAAATAAACGGGCTGTTTTTCATTTTTTCCATATTTTCATCCATTTAACCGCCTTTTATTTTCTTTGCCATAGAAAACTCTTCCGTTGGGCGGTCGACCTTAAGGGTTATATTTTTTTATTAACTTATGTTGTTGTTTTGTTAAAAATGAGGAATTCATGGTTTTTCAATAAAATATTAAAAATTATTTTTAGGATATTTACTTAAAGTCTAACACGACTGCCTGCTGGCTGCCTTTTCATCGATTAACTGCAAAGATAAGAAAAAAAAACACAATTTTTTGTTAATAAAAAAAATAAAAGGAAGGATAAAAAAGTAATGGAACTTCTACATATGAAAGAAAGCAGAAAATGTCTATAATTTTCTCAAATAAATGAAGTTTAAATTTCGCAAATTTTATTTATTTATAATATTGGGTTGCCCAAAAAGTAATTGCGGATTTTTTAAAAGAAAGTAAATGCATTTTTAATAAAACTTAGAATGAACTTTAATCAAATATACTTTCTTTACACTTTTTTTCTAAAGCAAGCTAAAAGTAACAGCTGATAACTGACAGAAGAAAGAAAGCAATTACAGAGTCACAAGCTGTGAAAAAATTTGTCAACGCCGACTATATGAAAAATCCGCAATTACTTTTTGGGCAACCCAATACATTAGCTGAGCCCGGCCCGTTCCGCTGCGCCCAATAATGCTATGTTGAAGAAGAGTACTCTAAATTTGGAAATTTCTGCCGTTGTTCAGTTAAAAATATATTCCAATTTTGCTGTGTATTTTCCTACTTTCAATAACTCTAATTTAAACCCCACGGTGCAATGGTCAGTAAAAATTCTGTTTAGGGGTGTGGTGGACATCCAGAGACTTGGTTCTAAAAGTGAATGTCAATTTTGAGCTCTACTCCCAAAAAAAACCTTTCATTAAAGATCCATATTTCCATAGTCGGTAAATATGTCCAACTTGAGGCGTTTTTGTTGGGGGTGGGGTGACCCACGAAACTCTAAGTCCCACAATAGGATATCAGATTCGTTTTCTACTCTCAACCACCTTTAATTTAATACCCATATTGTATTGATTGGTCTATAAATCCGATAGGCGGATTTTGTGGGTGGGCGGCCGCCCTCCTAGGCACCCCACCCCTGATTTTGCTACCAAATTTTTGTTGTTAGTTTACTGTATGTTAGGTTAGGTTGAAAAGAGGGTGCATATATTAATCCGCCCCATGTCACTATGGACATTCACCTAAGCCAGTAATCGGCTTGTTGTGCGCTCTATTTGAGCCCCATATTATGATGGCTAGTAAATAATTTCTGTTTGTGGGGTGTTTTGGGGAAGAGGTAGACCCCCCAGAGAATTTGTTCCGAAAGTAGGTATCAATTGCTCTGCATCTGGCTATCCCCTCCCCAATACCTTTCATTTCAGCCCCACACTGATATGGGAGGTAAATATGTCCGTTTGAAGGGTGTTTTGGGGGGCGGTCCCCTAGCACTTAGCCCGCTGAAAATATATCAGCATCATGATATACTCTCTACTCATTTATTTGAATGCTATACTGGCAGTGGCCTCAAAATTGAATATCAAATTTGTTTTCTAATCTCAAATACCCTTCATTTAAAAGTCAGTACATAATTGGAGGCCACCGTAGCGCAGAGGTTAGCATGTCCGCCTATGACGCTGAAAGCCTGGGTTCAAATCCTGGCGAGAAAAAAATTTTCAGCGGTGGTTTTCCCCTCCTTATGCTGACAACATTTGTGAGGTACAATGCCATGTAAAACTTTTCGCCACCCCGTTCGGACCCGTCTATAAAAAAGGAGGCCCCTTATCATTGAGCTTAAAACTTGAATCGGACTGCACTCATTGATAGGTGAGAAGTTTGCCCCTGTTCCCTAGTGGAATGTTTATGGGCAAAATTAGCAATTTGCAATTTTTTACATATTTCCGATTGGGTTTGGGCCCTAAAAACAATCAATATCGAGCTCCACTCTCTTTAAGGCTCACATTGTCATGGTGAGCAAATACGTCCTATATGGGGGTCGTTATGGGGGTGGAACGTCCCCTACTCAGTTGGTCCCTAATGTTGATATCAGATACGTGGTCTTCTCCCAAATACTCTTTAATTTCAGCCCCATATCTCCATAGTCGGCAAACATGACCGGCTTGGGGGGTGTTTTGGGGGATGGGCGGCCATTCAGTGAGTTGGCCTTGAAAATATATCGAACTCGTGTTCTACTCTAAAAACTCTCTTATTTGAGCCTCATATGCAATACTCAGGAAGTACTTCCTATTTGGGTGGTGTTGTGGGGGTGGACACTTTTCCCGAATATTGATATCAGATTCGTGCTTTACTCCCAAAGACCTTTCATTTGAGCCCCATATTGCTATGGTCGTAAATTTGTCTTTTTTGGGGCATATTTTTGGGGAGAGGCGGCCCCCTAAACACTTGGTCGCACATTTGAATATCAGATTCGTATTTTACAACCAAATACTTTTTATTTGAGCCCCATCTTCCCATGGTCAGTAAATAAGCCCTGTTTGGGGGGAGGGGGGGTGTTTTGGGGAAGGGGTGAACCCCCCAGAAACTTGGTCCCACATTTGGATATCAGATTCGTATTCTACTTGCAAATACCTATCATTAGAGTCCCATATTGCCATGGTCGGTAAATATGTACGATTTAGGGGTTTTTTAGGGGTGGGGGTGGTCCCCCCAACTCTTAGACCGACGATTGAATATCAGATACGTTTTCTTATCCTAAATACCTTTCATTTGAGTCCCATATAGTCGTGATTAGTCTATATATATATATATATATTTGGTAAGTTTTGGGGGTGGGGCGGCCCCCTAGGTACGGGTCGGTCTAAGTGTTGGGGGGACCACCCCCACCCCTAAAAAACCCCTAAATCGTACATATTTACCGAACATGGCAATATGGGACTCTAATGATAGGTATTTGCAAGTAGAATACGAATCTGATATCCAAATGTGGGACCAAGTTTCTGGGGGGTTCACCCCTTCCCCAAAACACCCCCCTCCCCCCCAAACAGGGCTTATTTACTGACCATGGGAAGATGGGGCTCAAATAAAAAGTATTTGGGTGTAAAATACGAATCTGATATCCAAATGTGGGACCAAGTGTTTAGGGGGCCGCCTCTTCCCAAAAACATGCCCCAAAGAAGACAAATTCACAAATTCCCATCCGAAATTTGGATATAAAATTTTTGTTTTTAGGTTGCTATGAGAGAAAACACAAAAATTTGGTTTAAATCGCACCACCCATTGCCGAGTTCTGGCATTTCTGAAAATTAGGGTAAGGGGGAGGGTCCACCACCCCCCCTCCCCCCCCCCCCCCCCCTTCAGATATCAAAAACTTTAGTACCCTATTTTCACCACGGGGTCATTATGCACAATTTCAAGAATGTCGGTTCAGCCGTTTCGGAGTCTATAAGGAATACACAAACAAACAAACCTACAAACAAACACAAATTGATTTTTATATATAAGATACCCTCCACCATAGGAGGGGGAGGGGGATATTAATTTCGTCATTCCGTTTGTAATACCTCGCAATATGCATCAAAGACCCCATAAAGTGTACATTCTTCGTCGACATGACATTTTAAGTCAATCTAGTCATGTCCGTCCGTCCGTCTGTCTGTCGAAAGCACGCTAACTTTCGAAGGAGTAAGGCTAGGCACTTGAAATTTTGCCCAAATACTTTCTATAAGTGTAGGTCGGTTAGGATTGTAAATGGGGCAAATCGGTCCATGTCTTGTTATAGCTGCTATATAAACCGATCTTGGTTCTTTATTCCTTGAGCTTTTAGGGGGCGCAATTCTCATTCGATTTGTCTGAAATTTCGCAGCCAGTGTCAGTGGGTATCACTTCCGACAACTGTGCCAAGTGTGGTCCAAATCGGTTGATAACCTGAAATAGCCGCCACATAAACCATTCTCCCGATTAGACTTCTTGAGACTCTAGAGGGCGTAATTCCTATCAGATTTGGCTGAAAATTTTTAATGAAGTGTTCTGGTATGACACCCAATGACTGTGTCAAGTATAGTCTAAATCAGTTCATAACCTGATATAGCCCCCATATAAACCGATCTACAGATTAGACTTCTTGAGTCTCTAGAGGGCGCAATTCCTATAGGATTTAGCTGAAAATTTTTAATGAAGCGTTCTGGTATGACTCCTAAAAACTTTGCCAAGTATAGTCTAAATCTAGTTATGATTTTCAACAACTGTGCTAAGTATGATTGAAATCGGTTGATAACCTGCAATAGCTGTCATATAAACCGTTCGCGGGTCTTGACTTCTTGAGCTTCCAGAGGGTACAATTCTTATCCGATTTGGCCGAAATTTTGCACGCAGTGTTTTATTATAATTTCCAACAACTTTGTCAAGTATGGCCTAAATCTGTCCATATCCTGATATAGCCGCCGTTTAAACCGATCTCACGATTAGACTTCATGGGCTTCTAGAGGGCGCAATTCAATATGGTTGAAATTTTGCAAATGTCGTTTTGGTATGACCTCCAACAACTGTTCTGGCCTATAAACCGACTTCCCAGTTTACCTTTTTAAGCCTCAGGAGGGGAGATTTACGCCCTCTAGCGGCTCAAGAAGTGTAATCGTGAGATCGGTTTATACGGCGGCTATATCAGGATATGGACAGATTTACCCCCTTTTAGCGGCTCAAGAAGTCAAGAACCAAGATCGGTTTATATGGCAGCTGTATCAAAACTTGGAGCGATTTGGCCCATTTACAATCCCAACCGACCTACACTAATAAGAAGTATTTGTGCAAAATTTCAAGCGCCTTTTCAAGTTAGCGTGATTTCGCCAGACGGATGGACATGGCTAGATTGACGCATATTTCAAGGAGTTACAAACAGAAAGACGAAATTTGTATACCCCCATCCTTTGGTGGAGGGTATAAAAATATTGCAAAAATTATCATTACTGCCTTAATTGTTGAACAAGTGTTTATTCTCTTCTCAATATAAACTGCGCATGTGGGTTTTGACAGAAAAACCAAAAAACAAACCCCAAAAACCTCTTCAAAAATATGTCTCCAATTTTGTTGACGCCATCATTTGTTTTTTTTTTTGGCCCATCCAAAGCAGCCATTGCCCCACAATATACCTCCTCCAAACAAGCAATTTCACTCCAATCACCCTGGCTGGGGATTGGCTATTGAAGACTTGCACGTGTTCCCATTTTAAAACAACCTCATGCGGTTATTTGTTATTTGTGTATTTGGTTTTTTGTATTGTTCTGTTCTTTACTATTTTTTTTTTTTTAAATACACACAACCGCATGAATATGGGGTTTTTGTTCGTTAATCAGCAGTTTTGTGTTTTGCATTTAAATACCCCTAGCAATGGAGATGATGTGTTGGTCGCTGTTATTTATTATTTTTCTGTATTTTTGTTTAATTTTTTCGTTTTTATTTTTTTTTTGAGAATATTTGAAAGCAATTTACTTTAAACGGTACAAAGTTCTTAAAATGTGGCGCTAATCAACAAACCAAATAGAAAAAAAACATATAGAGAAAACTTATTTGAAGGGAAAAACCATTTAAATGCAAATTTTCTATGATTCAAAATAGAATGGAGCAGGAAGATAAGACAATTTCCAATGACATTGTGTATACATTTTTAAATCATTGCTCATAAATGAAGGAGAAGAAACAAGTAAAAGTGTGCCAAGTTCGGCCGGGCCGAATCATGGGAACCCACCACCATAGGGCGTAATTTAATTCTCCATACCAAACTTCTGTCAAGCCAGCAAAAGTTAAAGCTTCTAGGAACCGAACAAGCATGATCGAGAGACCGGTTTTTCATGGGAGCTATATCAGGTTATGAACTGATTTTGACCGTACTTGGAACAGTTGTTGGAAGTCATAACAGAATACCATGTGCAAAATTTCAGCCAAATCGGACAAAAATTGCGACTTGTACAGGCTCAAGAAGTCAAATCGGAAGATCGGTTTATATGGCAGCTATATCAGGTTATACCCCGATTTGAACCGTACTTGGCACAATTGTTAAGAGCTATAACAGAATACCATGTGCAAAATTTCAGCCAGATCTGGCAAAAATTGCGGCTTCCAGGGGCTCAAAAAGTCAAATCGGGAGATCGGTTTATATGGCAGCTATATCAGGTTATAGACCGATTTGGACCATACTTGGCACAGTTGTTGAAAGTCATAACGGAACACCACATGCAAAATTTCCGCCAAATCGGACTTAAATTGCGACTTGTACGGGCTCAAGAAGTCAAATCGTCAGATCGGTTTATATGGGAGCTATATCAGGTTATAGACCGATTTCGATTGTACTTGGCACAATTGTTGAAAATCATAACAGAATACTACATGCCAAATATCAAACAGATCGGAAAAAAATTTCGGCTACCAGGGGCTGAAGAAGTCAAATCGGGAGATCGGTTTATATGGGAGCTATATCAGGTTATAGACCGATTTGGACCGTACTTGGCACAATTGTTGAGAGCTATATACCAGAATACCATGTGCAAAATTTCAGCCAGATCTGAGAAAAATTGCGGCTTCTAGCGGCTCAAGAAGTCAAATCGGGAGATTGGTTTATATGGGAGCTATATCAGGTGATAGACCGATTTAGACTGTACTTGGCACAGTTGTTGGAAGTCATACCAGAACACTATGTGCAAAATTTTAGCCAAATCGAACAAAAATTGCGGGACTCAAGAAATCAAAGCGAGTGATCGGTTTCTATGGGAGCTATATCCAAATCCAACCCGTAGGACCTAGTTTCAATCCCCAACGACCTACATTAATACTAATTATCTGTGGAAAATTTAATGCGGCTAGCTTTATGAAATCGACCGCTATCGTGATTTCGGCAGACGGACGGACATCGCTAGATCAACTCAGAATGTCGAGACTATAAAGAATATATATATATACTTTATGGGGTCGTAGATTAGGTTAGTATACCCCCTATCCTATTCTGATGGGTATACTATCGATCGGTATTACCCATTCGAACCGATATTACCCATTTGCAATCCCCATCGACCTTTATCAATATAAAGTATCTGCGCAAAAAATTGGAAGCCACCGTAACGCAGAGGTTGACATGTCCGCCTATGACGCTGAACGCCTGCGTTTGAATCCGGGCGAGACCAACTGAAAAAGTTCTTTGCGCGGTATCTCTTTTTATTCCGAACTTAGCACGCTTTTACTAGTTTTTTATTCAGAGGACCGAGTGGCATATGAACTGATCCCCCGATTTGACTTATATTTGGAACAAAAACTTAAGTTGCGACTTCCAACATCCATGTCAAGCATGATCCGAATCGGTGTATAAACAGATATAGTCCCCATATAAACCGATCCCCAGATTTGACTTCTTGAAACCATAGAAGTCTCAATTTTCATCAGATTTGGCTGAAATTTGGAACAAAGACTTGTGTTATGACTTGCAACTTCAAACAAGCATTAGGCTTCCCGACTTCTGACCAAAATATGGTTCAGATCGGACTATATTTAAATATAGCTGCCATATAGACCGATCTCCCGAATAAGGGTCTAAAGCCCATAAAAGCTTTATTTGCTAACCGATTTCGCTGAAATTCGAATCAGTGGGCTAATTTAAACCTTCCGACATCTGACCTAACTATGGATCAAATCGGATTATATTTAAATATAGCTGCCATATAGACCGATCTCTAAATAAAGGGTCTGAAGCCCCCAAAAGCTTTATTTTTGATCAGATTTCCCTGAAATTTGAAACAGTGAGTCGTTTAAGGTCTCCTAACACAGGACCCAAATATGGTTCTGATCGAACTATATTTAGATATAGCTGGCATATAGACCGATCTGCCGATAAGGGATCTGAAGCTGAATAAAAGCTTTATTTATTATCCGATTACGCTGAAATTTAGAACAGTGAGTTATCGGTTTATATCGGATATAGCTGCCAAAATGACCAATATTTTGTTCTACAAAATTGAATAGTGACTTATATATATTAGACCACCTAATGTCCGTGCCGAATTTGGGTGCACAAGTTATCAAATTTTCACCGGATTTTGACGAAAGGGGGTTTACATCTATACCCGAGGTGGTGGGTATCCAAAGTTCGGCCCGGCCGAACTTAATGCCTTTTTAGTTGTTAATATTTTGCCGTTTTTTTCCAAACATTCAACAAATTTTGTCTTCTTCTACTTTTGTTCGAACAAAACTTGCTTGAATGATATCCGCTGATTTTAAGTGCGACCATCTGCACCTTTGACTTGGCACGGTGTAAGAAATGCAACATTTTTCCACTCTCTGTAGGCAACACCTTTACAAACGAACACTACACCCGGTGGTGGGATTGCATTTTTTTTTTTTTTGTTTTTGGACAAACAAACACAAAATTTCTATTTCAGTGCAGCATGTCGAGAAAATGCAAGAGTTTTTTGCACAATGGATATCATCACTAATTATTTTGCTATATCGACTTAAAATATGTTAAGTAAGAAGGGACATATTTTAAGTCGATCTAGCCATGTCCGTCCGTCCGTCCATCCGTCTGTCCGTCGAAAACACGCTAACTTTGGAAGGAGTAAAGCTAGGCGCTTTAAATTGTGCACGAATACTTTTTACTAGTGTAGGTCGGTTGGGATTGTAAATGGGCCATATCGGTCCATGTTTTAATATAGCTGCCATATAAACCGATCTTGGGACTTGACTTCTTGAGCCTCTAAAGGGCGCAATTCATATCCGATTGGAATGAAATTTTGCACCACGTATCTTGTTAAGATACTCAATAACTGTGCTAAGTATGGGCCATATCGATCCATGTTTTGATATAGCTGCCATATAAACCGATCTTGGGTTTTGACTTCTTGAGCCTCTAGAGGGCGCAATTCTCTTCCGATTTGGCTAACATTTCGCATGAGGTGTTTTGGTATCACTTCCAACAAATGTGTTAAATAACGTTCAAATCGGTCCATGTTTTGATATAGCAGACATATAAACAGATCTTGGGTCTTGACTTCTTGAGCCACTAGAGGGCGCAATTCTCGTCCGATTTGACAGAAATTTTCCACGTAGTGTTTTGGTATCAATTCCAACAACTGCGCTAAGTATGGTTCAAATCGGTTCATGTTTTGATAAAGCTGCCATATAAACCGATCTAGGGTCTTGACTTCTTGAGCCTCTAGAGTGCGCAATTCTCGACCGATTTAACTAAAATTTTGCACGTAGTGTTTTGGTATCACTTTTAGTAACTGTGCTAAGCATGGCATAAATCGATATAGAACCTGATATAGCTGCCATATAAACCGATCTTGGGACTTGACTTCTTGAGCCTCTAAAGGGCGCAATTCATATCCGATTGGAATGAAATTTTGCACCACGTGTCTTGTTATGATACTCAATAACTGTGCTAAGTATGGGCCATATCGATCCATGTTTTGATATAGCTGCCATATAAACCGATCTTGGGTTTTGACTTCTTGAGCCTCTAGAGGGCGCAGTTCTCGTCCGATTTAACTTAAAATTTTCACGTAGTGTTTTGGTATCACTTCCAACAACTGCGCTAAGTATGGTTCAAATCGGTTCATGTTTTGATATAGCTGCCATATAAACCGATCTTGGGTCTTGACTTCTTGAGCCTCTATGGGGCACACTTCTCGTCCGATGTACCTAAAATTTTGCACGTAGTGTTTTGGTATCACTTTTAGGAACTGTGCTAAGCATGGCGTAAATCGGGTCTTTACTTCTTGAGGCAATAGAGGGCGCAATTCATATCCGATTAGAATGAAATTTTGCACGACGTGGTTTGTTATGATACTTAACAACTGTTCCAAGTATGGGCCATATCGGTCCATGTTTTTAAATAGCTGCCATATAAACTTATCTTGGATCTTGACTTCTTGGGCCTCTAGAGGGCGCAATTCTCATCCGATTTGGCTTAAATTTCGCATGAGGTGTTTTGTTATGACTTCCAGCAACTGTGTTAAGTATGATTCAAATCGGTTCATAATCTGGTATAGCTGTCATATAAACCGATCTTGGAACTTGACTTCTTCAGCCTCTAGAGGGCGCAGTTCTTATCTGATTTGATTGAAATTTTGCGCATAGTGTTTTGGTATCACTTTTAATAACTGTGCTAAGCATGCAGTAAATCGGTTTAGAACCTGATATAGCTGCTATATAAACCGATCTGGGATATTGACTTTTTGAGCCTCTAGATGGCGCAATTCTCATCCGATTTGGCTAAAATTTCGCATAAGGTGTTTTGGTATGACTTCCAACAACTGTGTTAAGTATGGCGCAAATCGGTCCATAATCTGATATAGCTGTCATATAAACTGATCTGGGATCTTGACTTTTTGAGCCTCTAGATGGCGCAATTCTCATCCGATTTGGCTAAAATTTCGCATAAGGTGTTTTGGTATGACTTCCAACAACTGTGTTAAGTATGGCGCAAATCGGTCTATAATCTGATATAGCTGTCATATAAACTGATCTGCGATCTAGACTTCTTCAGCCTCTAGAGGGCGCAATTCTCATCCGATTTGAAAGAGATTTTGTACAATGGTTTTTCTCATGACCTTCAACACATGTGTCTAATATGGTCTGAATCAATCAATAGCTTGATACAGCTCCCATATAAACCTATCTTCCGATTTTGCTTCTTGATCCCCTATTCAATTCCTATTCGAACTGAAATATTACACAATGCCTTCTATTTACAATGTTCAGCATTCATTTATGATCCGAATCGGACTATAACTTGATATAGCTCCAATAGCATAACAGTTCTTATTCAATATTCTTTGTTTGCCTAAAAAGAGATACCGCGCATAGAACTCGACAAATGCGATCCATGGTGGAGGGCATATATTGGATTGCCCAAAAAGTAATTGCGAATTTTTCATATAGTCGGCGTTGACAAATTTTTTCACAGCTTGTGACTCTGTATTGGCATTCTTTCTTCTGTCAGTTATCAGCTGTTACTTTTAGCATGCTTTAGAAAAAAAGTGTAAAAAAAGTATATTTGATTAAATTTCATTCTAAGTTTTATTAAAAATGCATTTACTTTCTTTTAAAAAATCCGCATTTACTTTTTGGGCAACCCAATAAGATTCGGGCCAGCCGAAATTAGCACGCTCTTACTCAATAATTTTATTTTAATAATAAAATCGGAAACAATTTTCATTCTTAATTTTTCTTACTTCAAACTCAATTTCCATATTTAAAGTTTGACCCACAATTGGACTCGAAGAAAAATGCATTTGGGTCCAAAAATTTAACAATGCTAATAAGTAGTCCAATAACAATGTCAATATGTACAGTGAAATTTGCATTGGAGATTTCATTGTTTGGATTTTTTTTTAACAAAAGCGAGCGACAATTACAATTCTTTCACAGTATGTGTGTGTGTGTGTACAACGTCAAACCACAAAACTTTAATGTTTTTTATTAAAAATTATACAGTGGGGTATTGTTTAATATAAATTACCACAATAATGCAAAAAAAAAAATTATTTAAAATTTTACATGTCCACCACAAATACGCATATAGATTAAACAAAGCATGAAATGAGGTCACAGTGTTACTCGTATCAATGGCACTAAAGTATTTTTCAAAAAAAAAAAAAAAAAACAAAACAAAACAAAATTCTGGGGAAGCCAAAGGCAAGGCAAGGACGGATGGACAGACGTTTGACAAAAAGACCATACGTCTGTTGGGAAGCTGATAAATTTCATTTTGAGGTGTTGGGGCGACAACATCATTGTTCACCCCGCAGACGGATTAATGGCAAAGCGTAAAAAAAAAAAATTTATTAAAAAACACACACAAATACACAATTTTCAGTCAAGTGTTTTGGAATTTTGTATATATATGCTTTGCTTTTAATATTTGATATAAAAATCTTGTTTTCTTTTTCATTATAATTTGTATGAAATTTTGTGTTTTTAATTTTCTGTGATTTGTTTGCTGTTGTTGTTGATGATTTTTTTTTTTTTGGTTTTTTTCTCTGTTTTTTGGGTTTCTCTGAACACCTGCAAATACTTAAATTTATTTCATTTAGTTTTTGTTATATTCGTATGGTTAAATGTAGTGAACAGCAAAACAAAACAAAAAAAAAACAAAACCAAAAAATAAAGCATCACGCAACTTAACAGAAAACACCATCAAAAAAAGCCAACAACTTTATACTATAGCTGCTAAACAATAAAAATTGTAGTTTGTGTTGTTGTTTTCTTTTTTTTCGAAAAAAAACGAGACTGAAAACATTTCGTTTTTGTATGTCAGAGTGTGTAATCATTTAGAAAGACAACCAAGTGGCCGATGACCATCATTTCATTAGATTTCAGTGAATGCTGTTGCTGATGAGGATGATCATTATCATTCATCCCCATCCCCATCCCCATCCCCATCCCCACAGCCACAAAAACCCAAACAGCAATCACGCATATACATTCTCCCCCAGCCGCCTCTCACCGCCTGCCACCTCTGGGTCCATCTAGTCATTCAGCCAGCCAGCCCGCCACATCATTGTCATCATCAATTCACACGCTTTTTTAAGAGATGAGAAAAAAAAAGCAAGTAAAAGCGTGCATAGTTCGGCAGGGCCGAACTTTGGATGCCCAACACCTTGGGTATATATGAAAACCAACAAGTAAAAGTTCGGCCGGGCCGAATCTTATATACCCCCAACCTATATTGGGTATAAAAAAAATAGGAAGTCTTTTTTAAGCAAAAGCGGGTTTAGTTCGTCTCGACCAAAATTTCATGGTGAATCGGTTGGATAACCCCTGGGAAACCTTAAAAAAACATGGAAAATGTGAGCTAATTCTGCTTAATCAACTGAGGGAATCGTTTGTTTCCGTAAGACGGCTGATCCGATTACCTTGAAATTTTCACAGATTGTTTAGGTTTGTCTGGAAGGGAACATATGCTATATACATTTTTGATATCGGGAGGGCGGCGGACCCTCCCCCTTACCCCAAAAGTACTACAAAAAAAAAAAAAAAAAAACAAGTAATAGCGTGCTAAGTTCGGCCGGGTCGAATCTTATATACCCTCCACCATACATCGCATTTGTCCAGTTCTTTTCCCGGCATCTCTTCTTAGGCAAAAAAAGGATAAAAGAAAAGATTTGCTCTGCTATTAGAGCGATATGAAGATATGGTCCGATTTGGACCACAATTAAATTACATGTGGGAGACCTGTGTAAAATGTCAGCCAATTCGAATAAGAATTGCGCCCTATGGGGGCTCAAGAAGTAAAATAGAGAGATCGATTTATATGGAAGCTGTATCAGGCTATAGACCGACTCACAATATAATGAACACGTTTGTTGATGGTCATGAGAGGATCCGTTGTACAAAATTTCAGCCAAAACGAATAATAATTGCGACCTCTATAGGGTCTAGAAATCAAGATCCCAGATCGGTTTATATGACAGCTATATCAGGTTATGAACCGATTTGAACCTTTTTTGGCACAGTTGTTGGATATCATAACAAAAAACATGTCGGGCGAAATTTCATTCCTTATTTGACACAGTTATTGAAAGGAAGAATAAAATACGTCATGCAAAATTTCATTTCAATCGGATAAGAATTGCGCCCTCTAGAGGCTGAAGAAGTCAAGATCCCAGATCGGTTTATATGGCAGCTATATCAGGTTATGAACCGATTTGTACCTTATATGGCACAGTTGTTGGATATCATAACAAAAACCATGTCGTGCGAAATTTCATTCCAATCGGATAAGAATTGCGCCCTCTAGAGGCTGAAGAAGTCAAGATCCCAGATCGGTTTATATGGCAGCTATATCAGGTTACAATCCGATTTGAACCTTTTATGGCACAGTTATTGAAAGGAAGAATAAAATACGTCATGCGAAATTTCATTCCAATCGGATAAGAATTGCGCCCTCTAGAGGCTGAAGAAGTCAAGATCCCAGATCGGTTTATATGGCAGCTATATCAGGTTACAATCCGATTTGAACCTTTTATGGCACAGTTGTTGGATATCATAACAAAAACATGTCGTACAAAATTTCAGGCAAATCGGATGATAATTGCGACCTCTAGAGGCTGAAGAAGTCAAGATCCAAGATCGGTTTATATGGCAGCTACATCAGGTTATGAACCGATTTGAACCTTATATGGCACAGTTATTGGATATCACAACAAAAACATGTCGTGCGAAATTTCATTCCAATCGGATAAGAAGTGCGCCCTCTAGAGGCTCAAGAGGTAAGACCCAAGATTAGTTTATATGGCAGCTAAATTCAGGTTATAAACCGATTTCAATTATACTTAGCATAGTTGTTGAAAGTCATAACGAAACATGTCATGCAAAATTTCAGCCAATTCCGATAGGAATTACGCCCCCTAGAGGCTGAAGAAGTCTAATCGGGAGATCGGTTTATATGGCGGCTGTATCAGGTTACGAACCGATTTTGACTTTACATGGCACAGTTATTGGGAGTCATAGCAGAACACTTCATGCAAGATTTCAGCCAAATCGTATAAGAATTGCGCCCTCTAGAGGCTCAAGAAGTCAAGACCCAAGGTCGGTTTGTATGGCAGCTATATCAGGTTATCAACCGATTAAGGCCATACTTGGCCTATGGCCTAAATCGGTTATCAACCGATTTAGTCCATACTTGGCACAGTTGTCGGAAATGATACCAAAACACTGCGTGCAAAATTTCAGCCAAATCCCATGGGAATTACGCCCTCTAGAGGCTAATCTAGTCTAATCGGGATATCGGTTTATATGGCGGCTATATTAGGTTATGGACAGATTTAGACTATACTTGGCACAGATATTGGGAGTCATACCAGAACACTTCATGCCATATTTAAAACAGTTGTCGGAAGTGATACCAAAACACTGCGTGGAAAATTTCAGCCAAATCGGATAAAAATTGCGCCCTCTAGAAGCTCAAGAAGTCAAGATCCAAGATCGGTTTATATGGCAGCCATATCGAAACATGAACCGATATGGACCATTTACAATCCCAACTGACCTACACTTATAAAAAGTATTTGTGCAAAATTTCCACTGGCTAGCTTTACTCCTTTGAAAGTTGGCGTTTTTTTTATAAAGACGGACGGACGGACAGATGGACGGACATGACTAGTTCGACCTAAAATGTCATTACGATCAAGAATATATATACTTTATGGGCCCTTAGATGCATATTTCGAGGTGTTACAAACGGAATGACGAAATTAGTATACCCCCCATCCTATGGTGGAGGGTATACAAAGCAAATGGCCAGCAAAAATTTAAAATAATGTGGTCAGTTTTTTTCTTTTTTTTTTTTGGTGAAAAAACACATGCCTTGCGGGGTCCCCTGAATTTTGTTTTTCTTTTAAACATCAGCCAAAAGAAGACTCAAATATTAATGGGAGTAGAAATATGTAACTATATTTTCAATGCATTTCTTTTATGTTAAAAAAAAAACTAAAAAAAAAATATTTTAAAAAATTTATAAAATTAGACTGTTAAGAGTTTTTATGTCAAACCACTAATGTGCAAAAATTAACTGTGGAAAAAATTGTAATAAAAAATTCAAAAAATTCTTTGTTTATGTTTTTTTTCAAATACATGGTTTTTGGGAACCTTTACATCAAGAAGAAATTGAGCTTCAGATTTCCAATCTCTTGGAAATCTGAAGCAGCCAAAAATTATAGCCATTTGTGAATATTTTTTCAAAGAAAGTAAATCTGGAAGTCAAAAATGTTTAATAGAATTACTTGAAGATCAATAAAACGCAGTTTGAATCTGTTTTGGAGATGAATCTTTCCCGTTTAAACATATTTTTAAAAAGTGAGTAAAAATTCTGGGATTTTGGGGATTTTTGAAATTTTTTTTGGGCATTCAAAATTTAGCATTGTCATAAAGTCAATGATGGTTTGGTGTGTGTTTGGTATAAAGTTTTCCGGTTAATTTTTTTTTATTTTGGTACTTTTTAAACGGTCTGGGATTTTGGGGATTTTTAAAATTTTTTTTTAGGAATTTAAATTTTATAATGTAAACAAATAAAAAGGCATTGGTTACCCACCACCTCGGGTATATATGTAAACCACCTTTCATCAAAATCCGCTGAAAATTGCATACCTTATGTCCCATAACAGTTATATCGAAATATGTTCCGATTTGGATCAAATACTAATGAGTACAGTAGCTATATCTAAAAATAAACCGATCCATACAGGAACCATATACGACAGAGATGTCGAAAAGCCTAACATATGTCACTGTGTCAAATTTCAGTGAAATCGGATTATAAATGCGCCTTTTATGGGGCCAAGACTTTAAATCGAGATATCGATCCATATGGCAGCTATATCCAAATCTGGACCGATCTGGGCCAAGTTGCTGAAAAATGTGGAAGAGCTTAACACAACTAACTGTTCCAAATTTCGGCGAAATCGTACAATAAATGTGGCTTTTATGGGCCCAAAACATTAAAACGAGAGATCGGTCTATATGGCAGCTATATTCAAATCTGGACCGATCTGGGCCAAATTTAAAAAGGACGTCGAAGAGCCTAACAAAACTCACCGTCTCAAATTTCAGCGACGTCGGACAATAACTGCGTCTTTTATGGCCTCAAAACCTAAATCCGAGAGATCGGTCTATACGGCAGCTATATCCAAATCTGGGCCGATCCGTGCCATATTGCAGAAATAAGTCAAGGGCTTAACTTAACCCACTGTCTCAAATTTCAACGACATCGGACAATAAATGCGCCTTTCATCTGAATCTCATATGATCTTTGTTGGTCTACGAATTTAAGTTTGGATGTAAGGTGTACTCCATTCTTAAAATACTTTATTTCAGCCCGATATTCTCATGGTGTCTGATTTAGGGGTATTTTCGGGGGAGAGGTGGTCCCCCCTCTCTTCGCTTAAATACCATTTTTTAAACCCCATATTGCCATTGGTTTTGAGGGGAGTTTACAGGATGAGGCGTCCCCCAAAAACATGGACCCAAAATTGGTTATCAAATTCGTTTGGCATGGTCGAAAAATGTTTACCCTTTGGGGGGTGTTTTGGGAAGGGGTGATGCCCTAAATACATGTTCCTACATGTGGATATTAAATTCGTATTCTACTCTCAAATACCTTTATTTGAGCACCATATTGCTATGGTCAGTAAAAAATTGCTGTTTGTGGGGTATTTTGGGAAAGGGGTAGACGCCCAGAAAATTGGTCCCGAAAGTGAGTATCAGTTCTTGCTCTACCCCCCAATTCCTGTCATTTAAGCCTCACATTGACATGGTCGGTAAATATGCCCGATTTAGGGGTGTTCTGGTGGGGAGTGGGGTGGTCCCACAAACACTAAGCCCTTAAAATATACCAGCAACGTGCTCTATTCTCATTGGCCTCAAAATTGGATATCAAACTCGTTTTTTAATCTCAAATACCATTCACTAAAACCCCTTATTGAAAAAGCCAGCAAATATGTCCGGTTTGAGTTATGGGCCCTAAAAACTATGAATAATGAGCTCCACTGTCTTGAAGATCCAACTTGTCTTGGTGAGCAAATACGTCCTACTTGGGGGTTGTTATGGTGGTGGGACGTTCCCTAGACAGTTGGTCCCGAATGTTGATGTCAGATTCATGGTCTACTCCCACTTGAGCTCCATTTTTCCTTAGTCGGCAAACACGACCGGTTTGGGGGGTGTTTTGGGGGATCGGCGGCCACTCAGTGAGATTCGTGTTGTACTCTAAAATACCTCTTACTTGAGGCCCAAATTGCAATGGTCAGCAAATACGTCCTATGTGAGTACTGTTATGGGGTTGGGGTGGCCCCATAGACACTTTTCCCGAACATTGATGTCAGATTCATGCTTTACTTCCAACGACCTTTCATTTGAGACCCATATTGCTATGGTCGTAAATTTGTCCTCTTTAGTGGGGAGACGGAGGGTTTGGGAGGGGAGGCCCCCCAACACTTGGTCCCACATTTGGATATAAGATTCGTATTTAACACCCATATTACCAATGGTCATAAATAAGCCCTGTTTGTGGGTGTTTTGGAGAAGTGATGGTCCCCCAGAAACTTGGTCCCACATTTGGATATCAGATTCGTATTCTACTTGCAAATACCTTTCAGTTGAGCCCCATATTGCCATGGTCAGTAAATTTGTCCGATTTAGTTTTGTTTTGGGTGTTGGGGTGGTCCCCCAAACACTTAATCCGACGATTGGATATCAGATATGTTTTCTAATCTTAAATACCTTTCATTTGAGTCCCATATTGTTGTGATTGGTCTATATATATATTTGGTAGGCTTTGGGGTGGGGCACGCCCCCTAGGTACCCCATCCGAAACTTGGATGCCAAATTTTTGTTTTTAGGTTACTATAAGAGAGCACACAAAATTTGGTTTGAATTGCACCACCTATCTCCGAGATCTGGCGTTTCTGAAAATTAGGGTAAGGGGGAGGGTCCGCCCCCCCTTCAGATATCAAAAATGTAGTACCCTATTTTCACCACGGGATCATTATGCACCATCTGTGAAAATTTCAAGAAAATTGGTTCAGCCGTTGCTGAGTCCTATAAGGAACACGCAAACAAACAAACCTACAAACAAACCCAAATTGATTTTCATACCTTTCACCATTGGATGGAGGATGGGGGGGGGGGGGGAGGGTATACTAATTTCGTCATTCTGTTTGTAACACCTCGAAATATTCGTCTGAGACCCCATAGAGTATATATATTCTTGATCGTCGCGTCATTTTAAGTCGATCTAGCCATGTCCGTCCGTCCGTCTGTCCGTCCGTCCGTGCGTCTGTCCGTCCGTCTGTCCATCCGTCCGTCCGTTTATCCATCCATCCGTCCGTCCGTCCGTCTGTCTGTCGAAAGCTCGCTAACTTTCGAAGGAGTTCAGCTAGCAGCTTGAAATTTTGCACAAATACTTTCTATTACTGCACGTCGGTTGGTATTGTAAATGGGCCAAATCGGTCCATGTTTTGATATAGCTGCCATATAAACCAATCTTAGGTCCTGACTTCTTGAGCCTTTAAAGGTCGGAATTCTCGTCCGATTTGACTGAAATTTTGCACGACGTGTTTTGTTATGACTTCCAACATCTGCGCTAAGAATAGTTGAAATCGGTCCATTGCCTGATATAGCTGCCATATACACCGATCTGGGTCTTGACTTCTAGATCCACAAAAGGGCACAATTATTATCCGATTAAGATGACATTTGGCATGAGGTGTTTTGTTCTGACATTCAACAGATGTGCTAAGTATGGTTCAAATCGCTCCATAACCTGATATAGCTGCCATATAAATCGATCTGGGGTCTTGACTTCTTGAGCCTCTACAGGGAGCAATTCCTAACCGAATTGGTTGAAATTTTGCATGAAGTGTTTTGTTATGACTTTCAACAGATGTGCAAAGTATGGTTCAAATCGGTTCATATTCTGGTATAGCTGCCATATAAACCGATCTGGGGTCTTGACTTCTTGAGCCTCTGGAGGGCGCAATTCTTTTCCGAATTGGCCGAAATTGTGCATGAGGTGTTTTGGTACTACTACCAACAATTGTGTTAAGTACGATTCAAATCGGTTCATATCCTGGTATAGCTGCCATATACACCGATCTGTGGTCTTGACTTCTTGAGCCTCTAGAGGGCGCAGTTCTCATCCGATTTGGCCGAAATTGTACATAGGGTGTTTTGGTACCACTTCCAACAATTATGTTAAGTATGATTCAAATCGGTTCATAATCTGGTATAGCTGCCATATAAACCGATCTGGGGTCTTGCCTTCTTGAGCCTCTAGAGGGCGCAATTCTCATCCAATTTGACTGAAATTTTGCACAAAGTATTTTGGTGTCACTTCCAATAACTGCGCTATGTATGGTTTAAATCGGTTCATGTTTTGATATAGCTGCCATATAAACCGATCTTGGGTCATGACTTCTTTAGCCTCTAGAGAGAGCAATTCTTTTCCGAATTGGCTGAAATTTTGCACGAAGTGTTTTGGTACTACTACCAACAATTGTGTTAAGTATGATTCAAATCGGTTCATAATCTGTTTTAGCTGCCATATAAACCGATCTTGGATCTTGACTTCTTTAGCTAATAGAGCGAGCAATTCTCATCCGAATTCGGTGAAATTTTGCATGAGGTGTTTTGTTATGACTTCCAACGACTGTGCCTAGTAGAACGCAAATCGGTACATAACCTGATATAGCTGCCATATAAACCGACCTGGTTTATTGACTTCTTGAGCCTCTAGAGGGCGGAATTCTCAACCGAAATTGGCAGAAATTTTGTACAACAACTTCTCTCATGACCTTTAACATACGTGTCTTATATGGTCGGAATCGATCAATAGCTTGATACAGCTCCCATATAAACCGGTCTCCCGATTTTGCTTCTTGAGCCCCTACAAGGCGCAATTCTTATCCAAATGAACTGAACTATTACACAATGACTTCTATTGGGTTGCCAAAAAAGTAATTGCGGATTTTTTAAAAGAAAGTAAATGCATTTTTAATAAAACTTAGAATGAACTTTAATCAAATCTACTCTTTTTACACTTTTTTTCTAAAGCAAGCTAAAAGTAACAGCTGATAACTGACAGAAGAAAGAATGCAATTACAGAGTCACAAGCTGTGAAAAAATTTGTCAACGCCGACTATATGAAAAATCCGCAACTACTTTTTGGGCAACCAATACAATGTTCAGCATTCATTTATGGTCCGAATCGGACTATAACTTGATATAGCTCCAAGAGCATGACAGTTCTTATGCAATATTCTATGTTTGTCTAGAAAGAGATACCGCACATAGAACTCGACAAATGCGATCAATAGTGGAGGGTATATAAGATTCGTCCCGGCCGAACTTAGCACGCTTTTACTTGTTGTATATAAGAAATTTAGTTGAAATTCAAATTTTGTAGAAAATTTCCTTGAAATTTTCTTCTTATAAATTTCTCTTTAAAAATGTCCTTGCTCGGCTTTGCAAATATTTTTAAAATATTGTTTATATGGATTCTTTATGATTTCCTTAAGACTTGAAAATGGTAATTAAATTTTTCTCATAGCCTTATCTACACCAAATCACACTTATTAAGCATTATAAATATGGCTGGTGTTGGGCGAACTATAACTAGAGGTTTTGGTGGTGCTCACAAGTGTTTCGGTTTCGGTTTTTTTTTTTTGTTTCTGATGTGTAGTTTGATGTTTTTGGTTTTTTTTTTTTTGGTGAAATCTGGTTTCTAACTTTACTTTAATGGTGTTAATTATTTATGGTTGGGGAATTTCATGTTTTTTTTTCTCAAACAATTTTTTTTTTTTTCACCAATTTGTTGTTATATTTTTGTGATTTTTGTTTTTTTTTAATTTTTTCAAAAAAAAAACAGATTCATATATGAATAGCTGCTAGCAAAAGCAAACTTGAAATCCAAATAAAACAGGTGCAGAATATACACAATGATAAATTATAACATTCAAACATACATAGTCTCATATATTGTACATGTATGAGTATGTGTGTCGGTCTCTATGTCGTCTCTCTGTATGCTGCTTTATACCATACACACAACAAAGTTCATTTTCTCTATGCTTGTCTCCGGCATATAAGGGCATTTTATGACATCTTAAAATCCATAAAAAACAACAACAACAAAACGAAACACCAAAATACTGTTTGTCTCGGTGGTTTGTTATGTTAGATGTTCAAAGCCAGAAAATACAATTTTTTTTTTGTCAAATGGCCATCCATTTATGGGGAGAATATCTAATCCGAATTGATGAACATAAATTCTTGTTTGGATAAAAACAATTAACACACTTTTAGGAAACTTTGAAAAAAAAAATCGTAGCTAACCTATCCAAAACGGCCAAGTGACAAGCCATAAATTTACATCATTAAAATCAATTCAAATGGGAGATGGAGCTTTAAAGTTGAATATTTTGAGAAATTTACTTATTGCTATTAAATTTTACTAGGCAAATCAACAAATTTTACTACAAATTAGTTCAATGCTTTGAGGCAGTCTTGTGAATAACAGTAAAAAATCATAACAAAATTTGATTTTATTTAAGCCACCGTAGCGCAAAGGTCAGCACGTCCGACGCTGAACACCTGGGTTCGAATCCTGGCGAGAGCATCAAAAAAAAAATTCAGTGGTGATTTTCCCCCACCCAATGCAGGCAACAATTGTGAGGTACTAGGCCATGTAAAACTTCTCTCCAAAGAGGAGTCGCACTGCGGCACGCCGTTCGGACTCGACTATAAAAAGAAGGCCCCTTATCATTGAGGTTCAATTTGAATCGGACTGCACTAATTGATATGTGAGAAGTTTGCCCCAGTTACTTAGTGGAATTTTCGTGGGCAAAATTTCCAATTTGCAATAATTGCATTTGAATTTAATCACAAATTTTGTAAAAATATTGTTTTCGTATTGCACACCATCGTTAAGACAGATTTCCAAAAAAAAAAAATTCTTTTCGATAGCAAATTCAGTAAAATTTTAATTTTCAAAGAAAATAACCAAAAATTTGAATTTTCATAGAAAATATCTTTTTCAGACAATAATTCTACTTTTTATGGGCTTAAGACCCTAAATTGGAAAACCGGTCTATATGACAGCCAACTCTATATAGTCTGATCTGATTCATATATGACGTCGAATGTCGGGAGACTCACTATTTCAAACTTCGTCGAAATCAGGTAAAAAATAAAACTTTTATGAGCTTCAGATCATTAATCGGTAGATCGGTCTATATGACAGCTATATCTAAATACAGTTCGATATGAAACATATTTGGGCCAGTTGTCGGGAGGCCTAAAACTACCCACTGTTTCAAATTTCAGCAAAATCGGGTAATAAATAAATCTTTTATGGGCTTCAGACCCTTTATCGGGAGATCGAACTATATGACAGCTATATCTCAATACAGTCCGATCTTTGGCATATTTGGGCCAGATGTCGGGAGGCCTAAAGTTACCCACTGTTTCAAATTTCAGCAAAATCGGGTAATAAATAAAGCTTTTATGGGCTTCAGACCCTATATCGGGAGATCGGACTATATGACAGCTATATCTAAATATTGGCCGATTTGAACCATATTTGGATCAAATGCCGGGATGTTTAAAATAATTTACTGTTTCAAATTTCAGCAAAATTGGTTAAAAACTAAAGCTTTTATGGGCTTCAGATCCTTTATCGGGAGATCGGTCTATATGGCAGCTATATCTAAATATAGGCCGATCTGAACCATATTTAAGTCAAATGCCGGGAGGCCCAAAACTACTCACTGTTTCAAATTACAGCAAAATCAGGTAATAAATAAAGCTTTTATGGGCTTCAGACCCTATATCGGGAGATCGGTCTATATGGCAGCTATATCTAAATATAGTCCAATCTGAACCATAATTGGGTCCTATGTTGGGAGGCCCAAAACTACTCATTTGCGCCCTCTAGAGGTTCAGGAAGTCAAGATCCCAGATGGGTTTATATGGCAGCTAAATCAGATTCTATGCCGATTTACGCCATACTTAGCACAGTTATTGGAAGTCATACCACAACACTACGAGCAAAATTCCAGTTAAATCGGGCGAGAATTGCGCCCTCTAGAGGCCAAAAAGTCAAGATCTAGGATCGGTTTATATGGCAGCTATGACAAAACATGGACCGATTTGACCCATTTACAATCCCAACCGACCTACTTTGATAGAAGGTAGCTTTACTCCTTCGAAAGTTAGCGTGCTTTCGACAGACAGATGGACGGATAGACGGACGGACGGACATGGCTAATTCGACTTAAAATGTCACGACGATCAAGAATATATAGACTTTATGGGGTCTTAGACGCATATTTCGAGGCGTTACAAACAGAATGACGAAATTAGTATACCTCCATCCTATGGTGGAGGGTATACAAATAGAAATATTGATCTGAAACTTTGCACAGATTCTTTTTTAGTCCATAAGCAGGTTAGGTTCGAAGATGGGCTGTATCGGTCTATATCTTGATATAGCCTCCATATAGACCGATCCGCCGATTTAGTGTCTTAGACCCATAAAAGCCACATTTATTATCCGATTTTGCTGAAATTTGAGACAGTGAGTTGTGTTAGGGCCTTCGACAACCTACTTTAATATGGACCAGATCGATTCAGATTTGGATATAGCTGCCATATAGACCGATCTCTCGATTTAAGGTCTGGCGCCCACAAAAGGCGCATTTATTGTCCGATATCGCTGAAATTTGAGACAGTGAGTTGTGTTAAGGCCTTCGACAACCTACTTTAATATGGACCAGATCGATTCAGATTTTGATATAGCTGCCATAGAGACCGATCTCTCGATTTAAGGTTTTGGGCCCACAAAAGGCGCATTAATTGTACGATTTTGCCAAAATTTGGGACAGTGTGTTGTGTTAGGCCAATCGATATCCTACTTTAATTTGGCTCAGATCGGTTAAGATTTGGATATAGCTGCCATATAGACCGATCTCTCGATTTAAGATCTTACGCCCATAAAAGGCGCATTTATTGTCCGATATCAGCGACATTTGGAACAGTGTGTTGTGTTAGGCCAGTCGACATCCTACTTCAATTTGGTCCAGATCGGTTAAGATTTGGATATAGCTGCCATATAGACCGATCTCTCGATTTAAGATCTTACGCCCATAAAAGGCGTTTTTATTGTACGATTTTGCCAAAATTTGGAACATTGAGTTGTGTTAGGCCAGTCGACACCCTACTTAAATTTGGTCTATATTGGTCCAGATTTGGATATAGCTGCCATATAGACCGATCTCTCGATTTAAGATTTTGGCCCCATAAAAGGCGCATTTGTTTTCCGATTTCGCCGAAATTTAGGACAGTGAGTTGTTTTAGGCTCTTCGACATTTTTCTGCAACTTGGCTTCAATCGGTCCAGATTTGGATATAGCTGTCATATAGACCGATATCTCGATTTAAAATCTTGGCCCCATAAAAAGCCCATTTATAATCCGATTTCGCTGAAATTTGACACAGTGACTTAGGTTAGGCTTTTCAACATCCGTGTTGTATATGGTTCAGATCGATCTATATTCGGATATGGCTTCCAAAAAGACAAAATTGAACTGTGATTTGTACTTATTAGACCTATCAATATCCGTGTCGAATTTGATGCAAATCGGACCATATCTCAATACAGCAGCTATGGGGGCATAAATTATGAATTTTTCACCGGATTTTGACGAAAGGTGGTCTACATAGACACCCGAGATGGTGGGTATCCAAAGTTCGGGCGGGCCGATTTGATTTTAAGACTTTCTTTTTAAAGCTCAAAAACTATTTTTTTTTGCGTGAATTGTGGAAATATTTGGTTGCCCAAAAAGTAATTGCGGATTTTTCATATAGTCGGCGTTGACAAATTTTTTCACAGCTTGTGACTCTGTAATTGCATTCTTTCTTCTGTCGGTTATCAGCTGTTACTTTTAGCTTGCTTTAGAAAAAAAGTGTAAAAAAAGTATATTTGATTAAAGTTCATGCTAAGTTTTATTAAAAATGCATTTACTTTCTTTTAAAAAATCCGCAATTACTTTTTGGGCAACCCAATATAAAAAAAATTTAAAAAAAAAATCTGTGAGTTAGGAGTTTAAAACTAATACCCATAACACATTTATCCCATTTTTTCTTCAAATAAAATTTGCCAACTGATTTTTTTTTCCAGTCTAACCATGAAAACCAAAAATACCGTCGGCCAGTCAAATTTACATTTGCCTAATGACTCCAATGTTTAAGGCGGAATTTTTCTGCCAACATTGGAACAATCAATAAATTGAGTAAGAAGACCATATAAGAAAAATCCCCCTTAACTCTTGCATCCCTAACCGGTTAAAATCCATATCCCAACCATCATCCACTTCCAGTTAAAAGAAAAAATTCCAAGTTTTCTTTGTTTTTAAAGCCAATTGAGGTGGGGGGAGAAAAAAAACTTTGCATGGGTTTTTGTTTTTATATTCAAATTCTTTAAGATTTTTATTCTTATGATTTTTTTGTTTTTAAAATTAATAATATTTACAACTATTATCACTTAAGTTATATACATTGATTTTGTTTTTTTTTGTTTTTGTATAGGCTTAAAATTAATTACAAATTTACACAATTTTGAAAAAATCATATTTGAGCGTAATGTAAAAAAAAAAAACAAAATCCATAAAAAACCAAAAAAAAAACATATAATTGCAATTTTTTCTTAATAACTGAAAGTTAGACTTTTATTGTTAATTTCACATTTCTTTTTTCCATTATTCGATACTTAAGACAAATGACTTTACATTGAGGTTTATGGAGGTTTTCAAAACAAAAATCAACATTAAAAGCTTTGCGCAAAAAAATGAAAAAAAAAATAAAAAATTAATAAAGCGAAGAAAAAGCCGTTGAAAAATAAAATAGAAAATAACAAAAATAAGACAACAATTATTTAAAAAAAAAAACTATTTTGATTATTTTTTTTTCTTTTTTTGAAAGAAAAAAAATCAAATTACAAGCGTTTTAAGAGATCTGCCTAGAAATTTTTTTAATATAAAAAAACTAAGAGGAGAGAAAAATGTTGCACGATTAATTTGTTTTTCATTATACATATATAAAGCAAGGAAAACATTATTAATATAATAATAAAAATAATTAGAAAAAAAATAAAACATAAAATTATAAATTTTCCTGAAATATATAAAATTTTCTCCCAACAATCTCTGCTTTCTTTAAAATTTAGTTTTTTTGTTACGCTTAAAAGTCTAGACCTAACACTTCTTCAGCAAACTTACCGTGTGTGTTGTTGAAGAAGCCTGCGAGGCTGAAGAATGGGAGTAGTCGGTAACTGCTGCCGTTGAGGAGATGTGATGATGATGAGGATTCTGCAGTGAGCTGGCGACGGCATTCATTTGACGCTGTTGCTGTTGTTGCTGTGAGGCGGGTGGCAAAATCGTATTGGGGGTCTGGCGATCCACCAAGGGCTGGCGTTGAGCAGGACTAGACTGTGGCTGCAGGCGTTGTTGCAGCTCGTGGTCATCGTTATCATCATCATCACCCTCATCCTCACCCTCCGCCTCTTGCTGCCTGTGCTCAGACATTTCTTCATCATTGTCATGGGATGTGTTGGTGTTGGAGGAGGAGGATGAGACATTTGCTGCTGAGGTAACTCTATCCAAGCTGGAGGCGGCAAAACTTAAAGCTGCCGTGGCATCAAAGTTATTGATTTCGGGATGCGTCTCCAATTCCGATTGCAAATCGCATATGTAATCGATGACATGTTGTATGATCTCCAATTTGGATAGTTTGCGATTTTTGGGCATAAACGGCACCAGATCCTTCAGTTTGGAGAGATACATTTTCATTTCGGCATTTTCGCCATCACCGCGATGGGGCGGATGGCGACTGATGCGGCCATTGGGATTGATGGCGGGCATGGAGGCTCCGGTCTGGCAGACGGCCGTTAAGGATTTCATTTTTGAAATGATGTCTTTGCGTTCTTTGAGTAGAATTTTGAAGGCTGTTTTTTGTAACGGCTATGGAAGCGGCGGAATGAACCGTTTAGATTTTTTTTAAATAGATTTTTATTTCTTTTTTTTTTTAAAAAAAAAAAAGATATTGCCAAGTGGTTTTCAAAACTGTGCTGCGTTTGAGATGTAATCCAAATTTTTCTCGCAAAACAACAGCACCAAATTTTTTTTGTAGCCAACACTTTTCTTCTTCTTCTTTATTTGATCTTGGGATCAACACAATTTTTAATTTTTCTCTTAAAAATTGCTAAATTTTCACTTTATTTCAAGCATTAATCCACAATTTGCTTTATTTATTTATTGATTTTTTTTGTTTTCAATTCAGCTGTAGTTAACCGTAATCCGTGATATATAGGCGTTTGTTTGTAAGATTGTGTTTTGATTTTCTTTTCTTTATTTCTCTCAGATTTATTTTTTCTTTATATCTTTTCTTTAGGCGTTTAAAATTCCGTTTATTTCCTTTTGATGATTCTTGACGCTTTGAGTAACAAACTCGTTGTGAGCTCTCGCCACTCAGAGCATGGCCTTTTATACCTGCGCCAGTCAAACTCCGCCTATCTGTCACTTATGCTCCCATATATGCCTAGCATGCCAAGCGATAAAGAGCTTAACTACGAAAAACCCCTATGGCCAGAGAGTGAGGCAGATTTTTCGTGAGTGTAGAAATTATAAGGGCCCTCTCTTGCCAGTCATCGAAAACATCTGTGCCTTACTGCCTCTCACTAGAGGAGTTGAGAGTTTGCTTGCAATGGGAAAAAATCAATGCAAAAAAGAAATTCCGTGGGAAATTTACCACAGTCGATGCCTGGCTAGGGGATTTATTTCGTGTGTGTGTGTGTGTGAGTGTGTGTGAGAGAATTGCCATGTGGGCTCATTTGTATTGTTGGTGTGCTGTTTGCTGTTCTCATCCGGCACAATATGACAAACAAATGTCGGTTAAATTATCAGCAAGAGTGTAGCAATAGAGAATAAAAAGAGCCATAGGGAGAGCAAACAAAGGCGAGTTATTAAAATCGTGAGAATATAACCATTGTGATTCGTAAGTGCTTTACTTGCCATGGGATCTTGGGTAAATATTTGGGTTTTTTCTGGTTGGTTTTCAACATTGGAGAATGAGAGCTGATGGGGATCTCTGTTGTCTGAGATTACAAGATTATTGAGCGGGCACTATTTTAGCCTCTTAAGTAAAGGGAGAAGCCATTGTATAGTCTTCGTTGAATAACGACGAATAAAAGTACCTGTTGACTTGTGAAGATCGTGCCATTGCATATCTTAAGCTGTTCGTATAGTGTACAAATAATTATTCCCCAAATTAGATTTTATGATGACTTTATCTTGGCATTTGATTTTCACCTGAAAAGGGGGAAAAATAAAGTTATGAAATGGATTTTTGAAAACAAAACAAGTAAAAAGGGTGAAATCAAGCGGTACCGCCATATGGGGGCTAGGCCAAAAAATTTACCTTTCTTGAAAATTTTTAGTTTGCGCATTTTTTGCTCTCTGTGAAGATAAAATGCCCAATAATAGCAACATTTGTTGAAAAGTGCTATCAAACCCTTTAAAACAGCTAAAATCGGACAGTACCGCTGTATGGGGGCTATAGCTAAACTTGGACCAATGTTCATGATTTTTTTTATACCCACCACCAAAGGATGGGGGTATATTCATTGTGTCATTCCGTTTGCAACACATCTCGAACGATCTAGCCATGTCCGTCCGTATGTCTGTTGAAATCACGCTACAGTCTTTAAGAATAGAGATATTGAGCTGAAACTTTGCACAGATTCTTTTTTTGTCCATAAACAGGTTATGTTTGAAGATGGGCCATATCGGACTATATCATGGTATAGACCCCATATAGGCCGATCCGCCGATATAGGGTCTAACGCCCATAAAAACCACATTTATTATCCGATTTTGCTGAAATTTGGGGGCAGTGAGTTGTGTAAGGCCCTTTAACATTCGCCTTTAATTTGGTCCAGATCGGTCCAGATTTGAATATAACTGCCATATAGACCGATCTCTCCATTAAAGGTCTTGGGCCCATAAAAAGCGCATTTATTACCCGATGTAGCCGAAATTTGGGACAACGAGTTGTGTTAGGCCCTTCAACATTCTGCTTCAACTTGGCTCAGATCGGTCCAGATTTGAATATAGCTGTCATATAGACCGATCTCTCGATTTATGGTATTGGCCCCATAAAAGGCGCATTTATTGTCCCGTATCGAATGTGGTTCAGATCGGATAAATAGACCGATCTTCCGATTTAAAGTCTAAGACCCGTAGAAGCCTCATTTATTATCCAATTTCGCTGAAGTAGTACATAGTACATTATTTTGGGACCCTTGACTTCCATATCGAGGCCATATGGAGGCCACCGAGGCGCAGAGTGTAGTATGTCTGCCTATGACGCCGAGCGCCGGAGTGCAAATTGCAAATTTTGCCCATGACCATTCTACTAAGGAACAGGGGCAAGCTTCTCACATATCAATGAGTGGAGACCGATTCAAGTTTTAAGCTCAATGATAAGGGGCCTCCTTTTTACAGCCGAATCCGAACGGCGTGCCGCAGTGCGTCACCTCTTTGGAGAGAAGTTTTACATGGCATAGTACCTCACAAATTTTGTCAGCGTTAGGAGGGGAAAACCACCGCTGAAAATTTTTTCTGATGGTCTCGCCAGGATTCGAACCCAGGCGTTCAATATGCTAACCTCTGCGCTACGGTGGCCTCCTGCGCCGGAGTGAACATCAGAAACAATTTTCAGCGATGGTTATTTTCTTACAAATGCTGACTACATTTGTGAGGTAACCTGCCTTAAAGATTGCATTTTTCTACTAAAAGTAATTAGCTTCACAACTTTAAATTTCGGAAAAATCTAAATTACGAATTATAATGAAAATTTCACAGAAAATTGAAAAAAAATATTTGAAACCTTTTTTTTAAGTTTTGGTTGATCATTTTAAAACATTAAGGCCTTAGAAAGGAAAGAAAAAATTAAAAAAAAATTTACTCCACTTAGTTACCATTTTGCCACACACTTGTCTTTGATGAACCATAACTAAGCACCTAAAAGTAAGAGGCTTAGTACCCCTTTCAAATATTAATTTTATAGGCTGAACACTTATCCATCTTATACCGTTTAAATCATTCAATTATCTTAATGGGTTCAAAAGATATGATTTTTGCAAGAAAAAAACTCAAACGGCTCCACTGTGCGTCGTCCATGCGGGTTATCGTTCAGATCGGACAATATTTGGGTTTAACTTCCATATAAACCACCGGTTCACCCTTTAATGGTCTTTCATCCATAACTTGCGTAGTTATAAATGGTGCATACTCAAGAGATTTTGCCAATATAAATGCCTGATGTGGTCGGTATCTAAAGTTCGACTCAGTCAAATTTAATGCCTTTTTTACTAGTTTTGGGAGAATTTTAGGGATTTTGAGCCCGACGCTTCGCAATTTTTATCTTTGGAGCTTTCCTTTTCCAAGAGAAACATCATTTTATTACAATTTTTCCCTTGAAACTCCTTAACAAATACTACCACTAAACTTCATATAATCCTCTCACAAAACATTTGTAAAAAACTGGGTATTTTGTTCCCAAACCCAAAAAAATCCCCTTCCTTAACCGAGTTGGTTCAAAAGTACCCTCACATTGATGGAGAATCAAATACTAGGCTTCATAATGGTCCCAAGAGAATAACATTACATGGAAATTAAACAAGGCTAAAATTCCCTCATTGAGATTAAAACTTGAATCGGACAGCACTCATTGATATGGGAGAAGTTTGGCCCTGTTTCGTAAGGGAATGTTCATGGGCGAAGTTCCCTTAAGGACAACTCTCCTTGAAAATTTCCCCCACTACTATCAAAATAAATACCTATATTTAACCAATATTATGGAGGCTTGTTGTTAACAAAGGGAAATTATGTGCTCATCGGTTTCCCCTATAAAACTACCAGATGCTTTAGGAAATTTACCATACTTTAAACCCCCTATTTAAAACCCAAAGGGGAAACAATCCCTGTATAAATCGTTGTTTTGACTTCTTGTGCCACTACGATAAAAACCCCTCCGGGGAATATTAATACAAGTACGAAAAATTTCCTTTTTCATGTTCTCCTTAAATAAATTCTTTTATGCAATAGGTCAGTGGCTATTAAGTTTTCCCATTAGGATTTAAATACCATAAGGATATTTTAAGTGGGAAATACTCTTTTATGGGGTTAGCTTTTGCTTTATAGGGGAAAACAAGTACAGGAATTTGTGAAGACAACTTTGATAGTGAGGAGAAATTTCATTTGTACACGGGAATTGGCAAGTAACTCTTGAAAGATAAGGAGAAAAAATTTTTAATGCTACAGAAATAATGGTAGTTGGGATACATTGAATTGCTGAAGTTAGGAGAAAGCTAGGAAAAGAAAGAGATTGATAAAAACTTAAAAGGGTATTTTTATACCCACCACCATAGGATGGGAGTATACGTTTGTAACACCTCGTAAAATTGATCTGGCACCCCATAAAGTATGTATCCTGGATTGTCTTGACATTCGGAGAAGATTTAGCTATGTCCGTCCGTCTGTCACCGACCGATAGCGGTCGAACGAAATGGGCCATATCGGTTGAGATTTGGATATAGCCCCCATATAAACCGATATCCCGATTTGACTTCTTGAGCCCTTAGAAGCCTCAATTTTCGTCCGATTTGGCTGAAATGTGGAACAAAGACATGAGTTATTACTTCCAATATGCTAAGGTATGATCCGAATCGGTTTATAAACTGATATAGCCCCCATATCAACCGATCCCCAGATTTGACTTCTTGAGCCCTTAGAAGCCTCAATTTTCGTCCGATTTGGTTGAAATTTGGAACAAAGTCTTATGTTATGACTTTAAACATACATGCCAAGTATGATCCAAATCGGTTTATAAACTGATATAGCCCCCATATCAACCGATCCCCAGATTTGACTTGACCAAGTATGATCCGAATCGGTTTATAAACAGATATAACCCCCATATCAACCGATCCCCAGATTTGACTTCTTGAGCCCTTAGAAGCCTCAATTTTCGTCCGATTTGGCTGAAATTTGGAACAAAGACTTAAGTTATGACTTCCAACATCCATGTATGATCCGAATCGGTTTATAAACAGATATAACCCCCATATAAACCGATCCCCAGATTTGACTTCTTGAGCCCTTAGAAGTCTTAATTTTCACCTAATTCGGCTGAAGGTTGGCCATTAAACCTATCCTATGACTTACAACTTCAGTGCCAAGTTTTATCCGAAACTGTCAATATAATGATATAGACGCCCCTAAGTACACCCAGAGAAAAGTTGATACCGAACGTGCTCATTTCAGTACCATACGGTATTGATAGTCAAGCAACACAGTATAGTACAAAAACAATACCGGATGATATGGATGAAATACAACATTTTTAGTACCGTTTGGTACTAGCCTTTTTATATCATATATAGCTTAAAACCTTAAATCCGCCGATTTAGGGTCTTAGGCCGATAAAAGCCACATTTATTATCCAATTTTACTGAAATTTGGGACAGTGAGTTGTATAAGGCCACTCGACAACCTTCTTCAATTTGGCCCAGATCGGTCCAGATTTGAACATCACTTCTCATATAGACCGATTTTTCGATTTAAGGTTTTGGGCCCACAAAAGGCACATTTATTGTCCGATGTCGCCGAAATGTGGGACAGTGAGTTGTGATGGGCCCTTCGACATTCTTCTTCAATTGGGGCCAAATCGGTCCGGATTTGTATATAGCTGCCATATAGACCGATATCTCGGTAAACCGATTTCAGCGAAATCGGATAATATATGTGGCTTTTATGGGCCTAAGACCCTAAATCGGCATAAGGCTCAAAACCATTTTATATTTCGAAAAAAATTTCACTAAATTTTTGTCTATCGAAAAAATTTCTCTAAAATGTTGTCTTTCGAAAATTGTCTCTAAACATTTTGAATTTAGAGGAATTTTTTGACTTAGGTAACTATTGCCTTAAGAGCAATTTTATTTAATTTTTTTTTTCTTTAGAGAAAATTTTGTTGAATTGTTATCTTTAGGGAACAATTTTTTTGACGTTTTGGCCTGAGAGAAATTTTCATGGAATTTTTGTTTAAAAGAAATTACAATTTTCAACGAATCATCCATCAATAACAAATCTACCCATTTTTGAAAATAATTTAAGTGGATAGCTTAATTTGTTCCAACGCTGGCTAAAGTCAACGCTTTAAAGACTACACCATGTGTCACGACACTAAAAAGGATTAACCAGAATCAGGAAGTCCTGCAGCAATGTCTTACTTAAAACTCTTAAACAATCTAGGCAATACTTTTTTACCACTTAGGTAACAAACAGGTGTACATCCTTCCTAAACGCAGCTACCTACCTACATATGCAAGTACGTGGACATGCTGTTATGAGAAAAAAAATCTCCTGCATATTTCTGAAAGTCCATCTTCTACGATTTCTAGGAATTCCTACTGTGGAAGTGGGAATTTTGTACAAAGATTTGAACAAGTGTTCACATACAAAATCCATATCTAATTAATCTTGTGAGTTATAAATGTGCACGTGTTTCTTCAAACCGAAAAACAACATTGCCCCATATAATCCTCTATTTTTGTACACACTCACACAAACAAATCGTTGACCATTATTAGACGCACCCAATAAACCCTCTTTGCCACAAAAGTTCCCATTCAACATCTGCGGCATTTGTAATTGAGAAATTCTCAAAATTCCCCATACAAAACCTTGATATGAGGGTAAAAGAGAGTCATAAACAGCTGTGCAATTTTTAATCCCTTCTTCTTCATTGACATTTTTACCCAGTGAAAAAGCCACACAGCTGCGTAAAAATAAAAACCAATTTTTGTGCCCTCCATATGGCTTGGCATAGTAGGTAGGAGTAAGAAAAGGCCCAAAAACAACCCCTCATCAGAAAGGTAGAGGAAAAATTACCCATTTATTTTCTACACACACATCTTGTGGAAATGTGTGGAGCATTCGTAAGAGCAGGCCTATGATTGGTCGGATTTGGTAGCTCTGCTAAATAAATAGGGAATTTTTGTACTCTGTCAGGGGAAATCTGAGAATACAACTATTGTTGCTTTAGGGAAATTTTGTTTGATGAAAACATATGCTTTTGCCTACTCCTTCTCACTCTCTCTCTGTTGTAGGAGAAATGAAAGAGCATAAATACTGGTATGTAATTAATTTAAAGTTTTAATACAAGGGAAATTTGGCTGTTCTCTAAAAAGAGAGTGTGAAAGAGAGAGAGAGTGAGAGACATACATATGGACTAGCAACTCATTTAAGACCAAATCTTACAAAAACCAAGAGGATTTTTTTTTAGTTTTCTTAAAAGATCTTTGGTGCTCTTTAGAAAATTAAGTACCCATAGTGTGCTTGCTGCAGCCTTAATATGAGGCCGATCATGTCGTTAAGTCTCGCTTGGATCATGGCTCTTGTTTAAGCTATCACCAGAACTGTGAGAGTATGTTGTGAGTTGATGTTGAATGAATGCCTTTTTTTTCCAAGATAATCGGAAAGAATAATAATTTAAAAATTTTGTTGTTGTCTTAATTAATAACTAACTATTCACTTCAAATGAGGTGTAAATATTGGGATTTGCTTTGCACAAATCATATTTTATTGGAATTTTTTTGATAGAAAAAATTTTATTAAAATTTTGTCTTTACAGAAAATTCTAATCCAATTTTGTCTTAAACAACAAATTCAATAAAAATTATGTTTAGAGAAAATCTGAATGGAATTTTGTCTTTAGAGAAAAATTCAATGAAATTTTGTCTTTAGAGAAAATTTCAATGAAATTTTGTCTTTGGAGAAAATTTCAATGAAATTTTGTCTTTAGAGAAAATTTCAATGAAATTTTGTCTTTAGAGAAAATTTCAATGAAATTTTGTCTTGAGAGAAAATTTCAATGAAATTTTGTCTTGAGAGAAAATTTCAATGAAATTTCGTCTTTAGAGAAAATTTCAATGAAATTTTGCCTTTAGAGAAAATTTCAATGAAATTTTGTCTTTAGCGAAAATATTGTCTTTAGAGACAATTTCAATGAAATTTTGTATTTGGAGAAAATTCAATGAAATTTTGTCTTTAGAGAAAATTTCAATGAAATTTTGACTTTGGAGAAAATTTCAATGAAATTTTGTCTTTAGAGAAAATTTCAATGAAATTTTGTCTTTAGAGAAAATTTCAATGAAATTTTGTCTTGAGAGAAAATTTCAATGAAATTTTGTCTTTAGAGAAAATTTCAATGAAATTTTGTCTTTAGAGAAAATTTCAATGAAATTTTGTCTTTAGAGAAAATTTCAATGAAATTTTGTCTTTAGAGAAAATTTCAATGAAATTTTGTCTTGAGAGAAAATTTCAATGAAATTTTGTCTTGAGAGAAAATTTCAATGAAATTTTGTCTTTAGAGAAAATTTCAATGAAATTTTGTCTTTAGAGAAAATTTCAATGAAATTTTGTCTTTAGAGAAAATTTCAATGAAATTTTGTCTTTGGAGAAAACTTCAATGAAATTTTGTCTTTAGAGAAAATTTCAAAGAAATTTTGCCTTTAGAGAAAATTTCAATGAAATTTTGTCTTTAAAGAAAATTTCTATGAAATTTTGTCTTTAGAGAAAATTTCAATGAAATTTTGTCTTTAGAGAAAATTTCAATGAAATTTTGTCTTTGGAGAAAATTTCAATGAAATTTTGGCTTTAGAGAAAATTCCAATGAAATTTTGGCTTTAGAGAAAATTCCAATGAAATTTTGTCTTTAGAGAAAATTCCAATGAAATTTTGTCTTTAGAAAAAATTTTGTCTT